>NW_020837950.1:16981235-17052335 GCF_003676395.1 Aethalodelphis obliquidens | reverse complement strand
TCTAAAAGTCTCTTATTCTACTTGCTATCTAGGTGGTGTTTGTGTATTGGTTTTCGGCACCGTCATAGACCTCAGTTCACATAATCTTACCTATTTGCTCCATAGCAGTTACATCCAGGACACTCAATAATAAATACTCATCCTATATCTAGGGTCCAGATATTCTACCTACCTCTTTGTGGCCCCATCTCTAGAACTTATTTATACCCATGGTACACTTCCATGAATAGTGTTCCTTCCTGAAAATAAAATAAAGCAAAATCAGAAAACACCTACTTATTCCTTACTCTCCTGCCTTTTCCCTGTCTTGTCTATTCAGTTTGGGTCTCAGTTGTAAGAACTTGATAAACCAACACTTGGAACTATAGTATGGCACTGTTTCCCATGGTGACTGGTGTCAGTTCTTTCCTTTTATCATCTGTTCTAACTTATTCTGACATTATCTTTCTTTTCAGCATACAACCAAAATGCATCAGCATTAGTGTAGAATCTGTAGTTAAACATACACATATTGGCTATGTGGGTTAAAGTAAATTCACCCCATATTAATATTGGCATACAGTATAACATCCAGAGACACAATCTTACAGCATAATTAAAATACTTACCTTTAATATATGAGAGTTTGTTTTGAAAAATAAACCCTACACTTGCACACAAAAGTAACATTTACCAAAAAATTTCCAAGTTATTTTCTCAGAGGAATATCTCCTACTACTGTCATGAGAGTTGGATGTCAGGAGCAATTTAATTATCTCATACTTTTAGAGAGTTATATCCTTTGCTTAGACAGTAGAAATTAAGGTTTTAAGTCTGGATATAAATACAAAAAATGGGAGGTTGGCAATATAAGGTTTTACATATAACTAAGAATGCTTATTTTTTTTATAAAGTTGTTTTGTTTCTAAAGTTGGCTTTATAGCCAATTAGGCTTTGCTGTGTTATGGGACATTTCATATTAAACAATGAGTAAAAAAGTGTTTTCCATATGCTAAAGTTTTCAGGGATACTAATGAGCACTTTAGAATCTTATTTAAAAGAAAAATATATATTCCAAAGTAATTTTACATTTTGTAAGAATTATGACTTGTAAATGTACACCTTATATATTAAAGCAAAGTCCAGTCAATACATATGTAAATAATGGAATTAATAATATAAAAATATGAATAACTTGTCAAATAAGGTTGCAAATGGTTAGCAGTCATTTGCTTTACATCAAAGTCAAATTATAAAAATTGGGGAAGGGGCTTCCCTGGTGGCGCCATGGTTGAGAGTCTGCCTGCTGATGCAGGGGACACGGGTTCAGGCCCCGGTCCGGGAAGATCCCACATACCGCAGAGCGGCTAGGCCCGTGAGCCATGGCCGCTGAGCCTGCGTGTCCAGAGCCTGTGCTCCACAACGGGAGAGACCACAGCAGTGAGAGGCTCGCGTACCGCAAAAAAAAAAAAAAAAAAAAAAAAAAAAAATTGGGGAAAACCAAAAAGTCATGTACTTTTATTTAAGTGGATTGATTATCTAATCATCTTTTTAAAGGATTATGTGCTCTCAAATATATTATGAATCATTCTGAACTAAAAGATAATTTTTATAAAATGAATATGAAGGTTTTGTGTTGATCTTTATTTTTCAACAATGGGAGCAATGTTTCAATCTCAAACACTGGTATCAATAAGCCATTCTTACAAAGGCACTCAAATTTAATGGGATCAGTCTGTGAATCAGTTTATACACCAGGGCAGTGTTTTTAAAAAAATGATAGAGCCATCAGTCAACAATTAGTGGATGTAATGAGGGAAGGAGACAGTCAAAAGGAGCCCTACTAAAGCTGCTGTCATCTTAAAGTGACTATGCATATTCCCAGACCACACCCTCTGGAGAACAATATCAGAGATTTTATACTACAGAGCAAATATACTTCAATAAAATAATCCAGCCAATCAATAAACAAATAAGTAAACAAACAAACAAGCTCTAGAGGAGTACAGAGAGGACCAATACCCAGATTTGCTATAATATCTTGTTGAAAATGTCCAATTTCTATCAAAAACTATGAGACATAAAAATAAGAAGGAAAGCATGAATTAAACATGAGGAAAGAACAGTAGGCAACAAATTTTCTATGAAAGAAATCAAATGTTCGATTTAACAAAGATCTCAAAGTAGCCATTATAAATACTTTCAAAAACTAAGGAAAAGCATAGTTTTAGAAGGAAAGGAAAGTAAGATGACTATATTTCATCAAAAAGAGATTATCAATCAGTAAAGAGAAAATATAAAAAAACCTAAGTGGAAATTCCGCAGTGGAAAAGTACAACAACTAAAGTGAAATTTTTATAAAGGGGTTTCAACAATAGATTTGAACAGCTAGAAGAAGGAATTAGCAAACTTGAAGATAGATTGCTAGAAATTATATAATTTGAAAAACATAACAAATAATGAAAAAAATAGTGAACAGAGACACAAAGAAATTTAGAATAATATTTAGTGCCCAATATACATGTAGTTGGAGTGCCAGAGGAGAGGAAAGAAAGGAGCATGCAAAACATTTGAGGAAATAAGGTTCAGAAATCTCCCCAGTTTGGTGAAAACATTAAATTACACATTCAAGCACAACAGTGAGCTCTAAGTGGAATAAAAAGAAAACGGCCCATAAACAAACTCACCATACTAAGAATGTTGAAAGCCAAAGACATTGAAAGCAGCAAGGGAATATCTACTAGTCACTTACAAGGGAACCCCAATAAGATTAAAAGCTGACTTTTCATCAGAAATTGTGGAGACCAGAAGGTTGTGACTTAACATACTCAAAGTTCTCAAAGGAAAAAAAAAAAGTATCAGCCAATAATACTACATTCAACAAAACTCTTTAAAAAATAAAGATAAAAACTTAAAATCCTAGATAAAAATGGAGAGAAGCTGTTTCTAACAGACTGTCTTACAAGAAATAATAAAAGCATTTCTTCAGGCTGAAAGCAAGTGACTCCTGACAGTAACTAGAATTCACACACACACACACACACACACAAACACACACAAATATTTAAAGACTAAGTGAATATAAAATACAGTATAAATGCATAATTTTTCACCTTCTTTAAACTGATTTTTTTAAATGTATAAAGCAATGTGTATATAATTATTGAACCTATAACATTTAGAACTGTAGTGTAATTGCCAATGATATCACAAAGTAAGTGGATGGGAGCAAAGTTCTACTGGGCTAAGGAAAAGACAACAGATTGTAACTCAAACCTATAGGAACAAAAAAAAGACAAGAAACAGTAGATAGAAAGGTTAATATTACAAAACTTGCAAATGTATACATGCTCTCATTTCTCAACTTCCTAAAAAACCAAAATTATATCAAGTAATAGACAAAACAATGAATGTAGGGTTTGTAACCCAACACTGTATATAGATATAATGTGTATAATAATACCACAAAAAAAGAAGAAAAAGTGGGTAGAGTTATACAGGAGTAACATTTATATATCTTACTAGAATTGTGATTTATCTTATAGATTCTGATAGCTTGAAATGTATATAGTAAGCCTTAGAGCAACAATTAAGGAAAAAACTCAGAAAATTATTGAGAAAATATCATTAATGAAATTAAAATATTACATTAGGAAATACTTAATTCAAAAGAAAATCATAAAAGAAGAATAGAAGGATGAAAAAGATACAAGGCATATAGGGAAAAAATAAAATGATGGTGTAAATTCAACTATATCGATAATAACATTAAATATAAATAGATTAAATCTCTGCTGAAGGCAGAGATTGTCAGACTAGATGACAAAATAAGATTCATCTACATGCTGTCCACAGGAGACACACTTTATCTAAAGATAAAAGTAAATTGAAGAAAAAGTGATGGAAAAAAAATATTGTGTAAACAGCAAGCACAGGAAAACCTAAGTGGCTATAATAATATCAGACAAAATAGATTTTAAAACAAAAAGTTTTACAGTGATGAAGAGTAATATTTTATAATAATAAAAGGAGCAATCCATCAGGAAGATATAATAATTTTAAAACATATTTACCTGACATCTACACACCAAAATACGTGAAGCAAAATCTTTCAGAAATGAAGAGAGGACTAGACCATCAACAGTGTTTGTTGGAGATTATACATCCCCACTTTTAAGAATGGATAGAGTAATTAGGCAGTCTGTCAACAAAAAAATGGAAAACTTAAGCAAGAGCAACACTGTAAACTAACTAAACCTAAGAGACATTTACAGAAGATTCAATGTAAAAACAGTAGAGGATACATTCTTCTCAAGTGCACATGGAACATTCTTCTGGAAGACCTTATCCTAGGCTATAAAATAAGCTTCAATGAATTTACAAGGATTAAAATCATACAAAGTATGTTCTTATACCAGAATGAAATAAGACACCGACAGCAGAAAGATGTGGGAAAATCATAAATATGTGGAAATTAAACAACGTACTCCTAAATGGCCAATGAATTAAAGAAGAAATAAAAAGGGAAATTAGAAAATATTTTGAGAAGAAAGAAAATGAAGACAGTGTAACATCTCATATGGGATGCAGCAGAAGCAGTGCTTATGCTTAAAGGGAATTTTATTGTAGTAAATGCCTTTATTAAAATGGAATTTAAAAAAGAAGACCTCAAAGCAATAACCTAACAGTCACATTAAGAAAGTGTAAAAAGAAGAGTAAATTAAAACAAAGCAAACAGAAGAAAGGAAATAATGAAGGTTAGAGCAGACATCAGTGAAATACAAAATAGATAAACAATTGAAAAACTCAACAAAACCAAAAGCTGTTTCTATAAACAGATTAATAATAATGACTAAGCTTTAGCTAGATTGACTAAGAAAAAAATAATATACAAATTATTAATCAGAAATGAAAAGGGACACTACTTCTTTATAGAAATAATTTAAGCAATTTACAGAAATAAAAATAATTATAAGGGAACACAGACTCCCAGCTTCCAGAACTGTGAGAAATAAATTTCTGTTACTTATAAATTACCCAATCTGTAGTAATTTGTTATAGCAGCCCTAATGGGCTGACAGACATGAATTTGGGGGGGCCAGGGATGGAACACTATAGATTGAATGTTTATGTTTCCCCCAAATTCATGTGTTAAAGAAAACCTAATTTCACCATGGTGGTGTTTGGAGGTAAGGCCTTTGGGAGATGATCAGGTTAGGAGGGAGGAGCCTTCATGAATGGGATTAGTTCCTTTATAAAAGAGACCCCAGAGAGATCCCTTGCTCCTTCTGCCACATGAGGACTCAGTGAAAACATTAAATCATGAATTCCAGAAAAGACTACTACTGGAGGAGAATAAATACAATTTTATTTTAATATCAGGTAGGGTAAATTCAATTGACAATGGCCTTATCTCAGTTAATTGAATAGCAATTTATAAATCCAGAGGGTACCATCATCCTGAATGTGAATAACTTTCTTTCATGTATGTGATCCTTAAAGTCATTTTTGAAAATCTCATCAGTCTAAGATTGACATAACATACCTGAAGTTTTAAAATCTCCCCCCTTAATTAGATTTAAATGTGAATGAAGGATTAACAATATAACTAGATATTTCAAATTCCATTTAAATATTTTCAAAACATTCTAAAATATGTAGGTTATGTTTCAAATTAATAAAACTTTTAATCTCATTAATTTAAAATGAGATAGAACCATGAATTAGTCAAGAAAGAAATAAAAGGAATGAAAGTAGGATAAAAGCCTGGAGAGGGGATGGGAGAAATCAATGGAGGAAAGGATGGAGGGAGGGCAGAGGGGGAAAGGAGTGGAAGGAACAAAATCATGAAAGCAGTTAATTGAACAAATGTGAAAATACATCTGTTCTTTCAGAGAACAAGCCCTTTAAAGTGACTGATTAACATGGAGTGCTGCGGGCTATTGCATAACTATTGATTTAATGAATACAGTTGATTGTACTTTTTCAAAAGTTAGAATTGCTAGGATTGTAGGAAGTTTAAAAAGCACAGAGTTCATTTTCTTGCCCTTGAGCAGAAATATTCCAATCACTCAGAAACCATAGAATTTATCTCATTTTTTAAATATCCAGAGAAGGAAATCATGCAACTCCCTCCAGAAACATATCTTAGGCTCACAAAGAACAGTGTCTCAGAAGCATAACTTTTAGTTACCCACACAAATAGCTCATTAAGTATTGTTGAAAAGATGGAGATACTCTGGTTTTAAGGTAGCTATATGCTTACAGATGGATCTGAAAATGGAGAATTAAGAAGACTGGGCTTGGTGGTGGTAAAGACTCTTCTTTAAAGTGTAAATTTTAACAGAAAAAAAATAATTGACATTATAAGTGAAGTAATATCATGGTAGATACCCCTTTATCAAAGAAAATATGGATTTCAAAGGGAATAAATGTGATGTTCATTCCCTTGACTGAGTCCAAACCAAATAATCACTTTAAAGGGATAATGAAAAGTAACAGTAGGCTAAGAAAGAAAAAACAAAAACACATATCTTCAGGCTTCCCTGGTGGCGCAGTGGTTGAAAATCTGCCTGCTAATGCAGGGGACACGAGTTCGAGCCCTGGTCTGGGAGAATCCCACATGCCGCAGAGCAACTAGGTCCATGAGCCACAACTACTAAGCCTGCGTGTCTGGAACCTGTGCTCAGCAACAAGAGAGACCGCGATAGTGAGAGGCCAGCGCACCGCGATGAAGAGTGGCCCCTGCTTGCCACAACTGGAGAAAGCCCTCGCACAGAAACGAAGATGCAACACAGCAAAAATAAATTAATTAATAAACTCCTACCCCCAACATCTTCTAAAAAAAACCACATATCTTCAAATTCTTAATTCTTACCTAAAATACAAAACCTAAATATTTACTAAGATCCTTGGTTGATTTACCTATATAAATTCGCACATATGAAGTTTCAGGACAAACAGCTGCTTTAATTACTTAGTTATAATTTAGATAACTGTACAGTAAATCTAGGTTTACTTTTATGTTGACATGTGGCCATTGTCACTTTCCAGTTAGAGAAAAAGGAAGAGAAAGAATATAGAATCATGCTAGGCACAAGGAAATACTAACAATACTTTCTTTTGTATACCAAATTTGAAATGCTAATTCCACTGAGAGAAGGCTTTATTCATTCTAACTCATGACAAATTATATAGAGTTCTGTTTCACTCTTAAAAACAGGCCTTTAAAATATGTTTTTGCTTTACTTTTCAAGTTGTCAACTTTACCATTTTTATGAATAAAGACCTTAATTAAATGACAGCCTGAATTTTGGCCTCATTCTCACATAACATTTTAAGCAAATTAGTATTGTAATAAATTTTTCATGCGACAAATATTTTAATTGCTTCAAGTGAAATAATTGTTTTGTCCATTCCATTTAAATCTTTTAGTTTAAGCTATAGCTTTAAAATTTAATAGAGATGTTCTTATGTGGATATTTATTGATTAAATAATATCGTTTCTTTAAAAGATTTCTTCTTTTGACTAAATAACTTAAAAAAGTGAATTTCTAGGCCCCAAATCCTCTGGATTATACAGAACTGAAAGAGAATTACTATTTAAAGCTGTAGCATTATGGAATTATTATACCTGTATAATTATAGTATATATATAATATATAATTATAATACCTGTATAATTGTGCCATAGAGTATGTCTCTTCTTACCAATTTTTATTTCAACAAAAATAACAGGCTATTGCAAATAAATTTGTTTACAACTGACTTCACAGATTTTTATAATCAGATGAATTCTCATTCATATTTATCATCGTTTGACATACATATCTACTTTTAAAAATTTTATAAATATTATACAGGGAGTATATATTTACCTATTTGAAAACAATTCAGATTTTGTTATGACAAACATATTTTTTCCAATAGCATTTAAGACGTAAGAAACCTTGTATTTCTTCACTGTTCTGAATAAAATCTATCCCTTGCATTCTTCTGGAATAGTCAGTAATATAACTCCAGCGTTTACTGAAACATCCATCTACTTTATGTAAGCCTTTAGCTGAAACCATGAGGACCTGAAGTTTTCTGTGATTTTACTATTGTCCAGTTTGCAATTGCTTTTGTAGTATTTTAAATAGTAGATGATTGCTGTGACCAATTCTATATATTTATTTACTGTCTTTTCTCAGAGATATTACATTTTCAAAGAAAATTGATAACTTTGTCAAATTAATCTCGGGTGGCCTCAGCCTGCAGCGGCTTGAACCAGGGTTTAGTTCCTGGCCAGTGATTGAGGTTGGGTCACGGTGATAAAAGCATTGAATCCTAGCCACTAGACCAGTGGATGGTGACAAGGCCCTGGCCCTACGGCTTTGCAGAAAAAGAATTCCCACAAAGACGGAAAGTAGTGAAACAAGCAAAGTATTTATTAGGAGAAAAAAAAAGAGTACAGTGCATGTGATAGACACATGGGTGGGCTCAGAGAGAGAGTCGCGCCCTTGTGGCAGTTTGAATCACTTATATGGGGCATTTCTTCCGGGTTTCCTTTGGCCAATCATTTTGATTTGCCTGGTTCAAAGTCCATATTTGGTATATCTCAGGATCATCCCCTGTGTGTGCGTGCACATCTCTTAGCCAAGATGGATTCTACCTAAGAGGTCTATGGGTAAACTTGACATCACTTGGCATCACTCCTCTTTTGACCTCCAGGGAGCCTTTCTGTGCCTGTGTAGTTGGGAAGGTCTCCTGACTTCGAGAATGAGGAATATATGGTCTCTTATCTTCTACCTGGGCTGGGCCCAGCCTCTTCTCTTATTTGTCCTGTTTTTCTCGTCTTGGAGTATCAGTTCACAAGGAACAAATTCCAACTGTGTGCCCTGGGGGCCCATCTATCTCTTGCCTCAAAATCACCCATCTTACCTAAGACATGATTTATCCTAAGGTGGTAAAACCTTCACTCCTTTCACTCCAGTCCTTTCAAAACCTTCTCAGACTGGTCACTAATCTCAGTCAAATGCATTTATTCATAATCAAATAACAATCATGATGTAGTATGAGAAGGAAAAGAAAATGTATAAAGATTGCTTATTTATAGAAAATATCTTACAAATATTAACATAAAAGAATCAACAGCCAAACATTAGACTTTAAAAAAGTATTCAGAAAACCAAGGAAGTTAGATATTATATTAATAAACAAACTCAAGTGTGTATGATAAGGTAAAATTCATGTTAAAAGTGGACTGGATTATTCTTGAAATTTCTACCACTATTGGGCTAGATTTTATTTTCCCATGTTTTGTAGTCATATATAAAAAGAAAAGTGTGTTTTACATAATTTTTAACTTTATGACAAACAACAAAGCAATCAAAATGATAAATTACAGCTTACATTTGGCTGGTCTCATTATCAGAGAACACAGGCAGTCAGGAGGGTGTGGCTAATGGCAAAGCACATTGACCTTCTAAAGAAGCAGGGACACTCCCCTTTGGGCAATTGTAAAAGAGTGCTGACCTAGCATTGCTGGCTATTCAGAATTTTTCAAGAAAAAGTAATTCTTTTTTTTTTTTGCTGTACGCGGGCCTCTCACTGTTGTGGCCTCTCCCGTTGCGTAGCACAGGCTCAGCGGCCATGGCTCATGGGCCCAGCTGCTCCGCGGCATGTGGGATCTTCCCGGACCGGGGCACAAACCCGTGTCCCCTGCATCGGCAGGCGGACTCTCAACCACTGTGCCACCAGGGAAGCCCAAAAAAGCAGTTCTTAAAATGTTTTATGGGATAAAAATGTTTAAGAAGGGTTACCTATTTCAAAAACAGACAAATACATAAATAATAAAGCAATTAGCGAGGGGAAAATCTGTATGTAGTGTTCAAGTTATAGGTAATTTATGACTCCTAGATCTTCAAAATCAATGCCTATATAAGGTTGTCTCTGGAACGCAAGACACATTCCTTTTTTCACATGTCCTGAAATATGAAAAATAGGTCAACTTCCCCAAAGGCCAAGAATCCCAGTGTTGACACCAATTCCTGATACAGTGCATGGCATACTGTGTGGTTTATAAAAAGTCAGCTTTATTTGTTCTAGATGAGTTCATAGCTTTATTTGTTCTAGATGAGTTCATAGCTTTATGAACATGAGTTCATAAAATTAAAGTATATTAATTAATTTTAATAATCATATATTTATCTTCTATACCTGTATGAAGAAGTTTCTAATTATTTAACCGTTTTTTCCTTGCATGTATGTCCATTCTCAATTGGTAGAACCTTGGAATTTAGGCTCATGGGAAAGCTATTAGAGAGGAATGACTAAAATAGGATTCTAAAAATGGAAGAAGCCTTTTTATACCTACAAAGTTGTCTTTGACACCTACAGAGTTGTACTGAAGTCCATAGATACCTGACTGCTGAGTTGCAAAAAGGGGAATGAGGATATCTAACATGAAGTTGACATAACAGCATTAAAATTGTTTTTTTAATTGAAGATTTCTGTCTCTTCACTTTAAGTAATTAATATTTACTTTTCTATCTACCATACTACTATTTGCTTGCTATTATTTTGTATTCAATTTTCTTTTCTTTCTTGGCCTCTTTTTGATTAATGAATTATTTTTACTGTTCTGCTTTTCCCTATGTTGTTAATTATGATTTTTTTTTTTTTTTTTTTTTTGTGGTATGCGGGCCTCTCACTGTTGTGGCCTCTCCCGTTGTGGAGCACAGGCTCTGGACGCGCAGGCTCAGCGGCCATGGCTCACGGGCCTAGCCGCTCCGCGGCATGTGCGATCTTCCCAGACCAGGGCACGAACCCGTGTCCCCTGCATCGGCAGGCAGACTCTCAACCACTGTGCCACCAGGGAAGCCCTATTTTATTGATTCATTTAGATATTACCATATGCTCCCTTTACAAATTGCAGTTTAAATATTGTTACTTTTATCACTCTTCTGATAATGCTAGAATATCAGAACATTTAAATTCCATTTCCCCCTCTCTCCTTTTGCTTTTAATTTCTATGCATCCTTTGTCTACAAATTTATGTGTTATCTGACATGATGATTATTCAGTTAAAAACGTTTTACACTAACAGATTTTGAAAAATTATGCCATGTTTTGAATGATATTTTTATGTCATTTTAATCTAAAAAACTATAAAAAGTAATATTTATCATTCCAGTTTCAGGCAAAAAATTTACTCATTCTCTCAACACAGCAGTTTCTAGACAAAGAATATTATTTTAAAAACATATTTGAAATATACTCTGTGTATGCATAAACCAAAACTGAAATAAAAAGTAAATATCTTTGTATGATTCTTTAGTTTGTTGTACTCATGCACTATTTTCATGTTTCAAAGAACTCACATGATCTTTATCTTGTCCTAAATGTATTTTTTCCATGCTAAACTTATACAGTATGGTGTGATTTTAAAGCAAAATACCATGAGCTCCCAATATGACAATGGACCATAGAAAGAGTAAGATGAATATTTGAGAATTCCTGGGTGGTTTGGCTGACTGAAGAAGCACACATGATGTACATGTGAAAACAATGGGTTAAGTATCATCTGCTTATGCTGAAAGCAAAGAAAATTAATCACCATGTACTTCTGATTCTGATTTTGAATACCTGATTAAATGCTTATCCTCAGACTCTCCACAACTTTCAAGATAATGACTCATTCACTGCCAGTGTATTAGGGTCAGAATTCTCCCCAGAAACAGACTCAATAGGACATAAGAAATTGGCTTGTGCTATTATGGACTCTGGCAAACCCAAAATCTATAGAGTTGATATCTCAGTTCCTGTTCAGAGGCCATCAGGTTGCTGTAGAACCAGGAAGAGCCAGTGATCCAGTTTGAAGCCTGTCAGAACAAGAGAGAATTCTCTCTTCCTTGGAGGAGGGTCAACATTTTGTTCCATTCTGACCTTAAAATAATTGGATGAGACTCACATATATTATGGAGGTCATTCTGCTTTACTCAGTCTACCAATTTAAATATTACTCATCCAAAAACACTCTCACAGAAACATTCAGATGTTTATGTTCATGTCATCAAATTTGGGAAGTTTTCAGCCATTATTTCTTCAAATATTCTCTCTGCCCCCATCTCTCCGTCTTCTACTTCTGGAATTTTGACAATGTGTGCATTCATCTCTTTTATGGTGTCCCACAAGTCCCTGAGGTTCTGTTCACATTTCTTCAATTTATTTTTTTGTTTGTTTCTTAGATTTGATCATTTCCATCATTCTATCTTTAAGTTCACTGGTTCTTTTTCGGTCTGTTCAAATCTGCCTTTGAATATCTCTAGTGGATTTTTCATTTTCATGCTATCTTTAAGTTCACTTGTTCTTTTTTGGTCTGTTCAAATCTGCCTTTGAATACCTCTAGTGGATTTTTCATTTTCATTATTATACTTTTCACCTCCAGAATTTATTTTTAGTTCCTTTTTAGGTTTTCTGTCTCTTTGTCAATGTTTCCATTTTATTCATAAATTGTTTTCTTGACTTTCTCTTTATCTTTCTTTAATGTTTTGAGCATGTTTAAGATAGTTGTTTTAAGTAGATCCACCATCAGGTTTTTGTCAGGGACATTTTCTGTTGATTGATTTTTCCTTTGAATAAGCCATGCTTTCCTGTTTGTTTGTATACCTTGCGATGTTTTGGTTGAGAGCTGGACATCAAATAATTGAATCAAATAATGTAGCAGCTTTGGAAATCAAAGTCTCTCCCTTCCCCAGGGTTAGCTGGGTTTTGTTGTTGTTTTCACTTTTTTGATTGTTGTAGGCTGTTTCTGTATCGAGGATCAGTATGAGGTGTAATCTCAAGGTCTTCTCAGGTCTTTTCTGAGCCTGCACCTTCCTCTGGGCATGCATGGTTTGTGTTAAATTTCCCCCTAATATGTAGTTGCTTTTGATGTCCTCGTCTTCAATATTTGGCTCCCAAAAGGGTAAAATTAGAAAAATAAAGGGGGGAGGGACAAAATGTGCCAGCCCTTTTAAATTCTGTGAAAGTCATTTCAACCACAGAAGAAGGGGCTTGAAACATGAGTGGAGGTGTGACAACAATGGCTGGCCACTTCTGTGTCTTCATGTCTGTGATCAGAAGCAGCACTCAGGTATCACAGCCCATATCTCCAATCTTTGGAGGACAGCATCCTTTGTGCCCACGCTGACTTCTGAATGCTGTATGTAAACTGCTCCAGGAACATGTGAACAGGAGCCTGTCATAGAGCTAAGGAGTGAGGGATGGGTAGGTACTACTGTACTAAGATCTAAAATTTATGTAAATTAGCCACAATTTACCATCCAAGCCATGATCTGCAAGTGGTGACCATCAATAGGCTCCAGTGTTCTAAAATAGTTACATCAGACAGATTCTGCCAGTGCCATTATTGTCTAGTTGGGGAGAAAGATTTGTGGTGCTTCCTACTCTGCCACCTTCCCAGAATGTTCTCATCAAGAGAGTTATATTTTTAACACATAACCATTATTGCTTTGTTCAGTAAATATACATTTGATTTACCTTTGTAGTTTTATGTCTGTCATTTTACATTCTTTTCTGACAATAAATTCTCAGTTTGTGTGAAAATGTGTTTACTTTGTCATCACTTTTAGGATGTTTTCACTGAGTGTGGAATTATAATTTAATAATTATTTTCTTTTGACCTTTGAGGATATCATTCCATTGTCCATGTCTTCCATTATTTCTACTGAAAAGTCAAATTAATGTCTTACTATTTCTCCTTTTATGTTTTTCCTTCCTCCCTCCCTCCCTTCTCTTTCCTCTTCCTCCTCTTTTTCTTCTTCCTTCTCCTCCTTCTCATCTTCTTCTCCTTTTCCTCTTCCTGCTCTTCATCCTCCTTCTCTCAATTACAATTTACAGAATATCCTGAATCTGTGACTTACGGCCTTTTGATAGTTTTTGAAAAAATTTTTTAAATAATATATCTTCAAATAATGTCTAATGCCATTCACTCTCTTCTTTTTCTCTGAGGTTCCAATTACATGTATCTTTGAACTTTTCCTTGTGTCCCACAAGGTTTTAAAACATTTTTGTGTATTTTTCATTCACCCCTCTGTGCTTCAGTCTATATGATTGATATTGATATATCTTATAGTTAGCTATTTCTGACTTCAGTGGTGTCTAATGTGAAAATTAATAAAGGGAAATCCCACTAAAGTGGAGTCAGGAGACCAGAAGGGGGAGCTCTCTGCAGTATCACTCGATATTGATTACAGGAAGAATTGCCAGTTGCAGACCCTAACAAAAGAATCATCAATAGGAAAGAATCATCAGTTACAGGCCGAAACGGGAAAAGATGTACATTGCATCTACTACAAGAAATTGACTATGCCAGCAGCCCAGCCTATGAGAAACCATTATCACCCTGAACTCTCACATTTCCTCAATGCTCTTTCATTCAAAACAACCCCTCCCGACTTCTTCCTTTTTCTCTATAAAATAATGTTCATCTCCTTTGTTTGTTGGCCTTGCCTATGGCTTTTGCTGTAGCTTGCATGTCCCAAATTGTAATTCCTCTGCTGTTCCTGAATTAACCCATTTTTGCTGATAAAATAACTCACTGTTTTATTTTTAAGGTCAACACTAATTTTTTGTGAAAGCTATCACTAGATTGTTTGTTACAAATGTTTGATTTTTCAGTTTCAGTATGTCTATTTAATTTTTTGTTATGCAATTCTATGGAAAAAATTTGTTTTTTCAATTGTTTTCTCCATATTTTGGTCTCTTTTCTTAAATATAACATAGATCTTTAAAAGACTTTGTCACCAATCTCTAATATCTGGATAATCCTTGGAAATATTTTTCTTTGGGGCCTCATTTTTGTTATGATTTTTGGTCATGTGGCATGTCTGATAGGTTTTTTTTAAATTGACTTAGTATTTTTTGTATAAAAAATATAAAGACCCCAAATGATGTTAAATTCTTCCAGAGAGAATATAATTTTCCCTCTATTAGAGTGATAAAGTAGTAGTCAATATCTTTTACCTAGTCAGGGACTGTGCTCACCCTCAGCTGGGTTGCTGTTCTAGTAATGCTTATGCTACCTCGACATTTCTATTAGCTCTTACATGTTCTCAAATTAGAGTCCTGAGTGTTCTTCATGGTCCCTCTGGATTTTTGTTTCATAAAAAAGCAAATAACTCTTCTTTGCTTTTCAACACCTTTTCACTTAGGAATTTAGCTTCCTGCTCAAGTTGCACAGCCCAAAACTTCAGCAGATGTCCTAGGAAAAAAACAGATTATGTAGTGCCTCACCCATGTGTCCTTCAGAAGTTCTGCTGGTTTTTCTGTCCCCAGAAGGGCCATCTTGGGTTCTTTGATTTGTTTCTTAATCTAGTAACTGAAATACCTCCAGGGCAATATTAGTGGCTGAGTTCAGATTACCTCTCCATGGCTCATAATTTTCTGCAGCTTTAGCCCATTCCTGATTTTTCTGTTCTCAAAAAGATTATTTCTCTGAATTTTTAAAATAGATTTCATTAGAAGTGCTGACTTACTAATAGCTTCTCAAAATCACTCAGAAGCAAAACTGTGTATTTATTGAATTAGCCAATTATTTCTAGAACAACCATATGATAAAAACTATATTGGAGATTTTCAACATGTATGTTAGGAACACATTACATAGATTGTGTATATATAAAATGATAAATATATATCCTAATGATAAAACTTTATGAATGATACAATCACATCATTCAATTAGAAAGATAGTGTAGAATTATCAAAGGTTCTTTTGCCATGAGATAATATATTGGAGAATTTGATTTATTCTTAATTTTAAGGTAGATAAGATGTTATATTAATTTATTAACATTAACTGTCACACTTTGATTCCAGAAACATTTGCTATAACTTTGAAACTGAGAGAAAGTGACTTTTTGTTGTTGTTGTTGTTGTTTTGTTTTGTTTCTTTGGCCATGCTGAGCAGCCTGTGGGGTCTTAGTTTCCTGACCAGGGATCGAACCCATGCCCCCTGCAATGGAAGCATAGAGCCCTAACCACTGGACTGCCAGGGAATTCCCGAGAGAAAATAATGTCTTTAAATGAGGCTGGGGGGCTTGAGGGGGAATGTCTTACATACTTCTCCAAATAAGCTGAGTACAAGTTTAAAAGGGCATGGAGATAAAATACCTTATAAATTTCCAGGAAATAAAAATTTAATTAAAAAAAATTCTCTCATTTCATAATGAATGAAAAAGAATTCAGTTCAATAATGTTGAAATATGGACAGTTTCCACAAAGCATAAAGTATAAATTAAAAACAGCATTTAGAAAAATAGATTAGCTCTTTTGGAATGAGTTAATTAAAAAATGTTTTACACTTATTCTTTTGTATGAACTTATATTTTAAAATTTAGCAAATACAATCAGCCCTCCATGAAAACATTCAAAATTTGAAAAAAAATATTTTGGAAGACATTAATTCCTAAGACTGCCATTGTAAACATGATTAGCGTATATCTTAACTACCTTCTGCTGTGTGAAACTGATGATGTTAGTAGATTTTACTGAGAAAATGTTCTATTTAAAACCTCAGAACTTTCACACATTCAATTTATTAAAGCATTTTTGTTGTTTTAGAGAGAAAGATCAATTTACATTTCCTCTTCAAAAAATTCACAAAGTGATGAGGTAAACTGGATTTTCTCATTTTACAGTACTTTTAACTAGAAAGCATTATTCATTTATGTCAATCTAATTCCAGAGAGTTATATTTGCCTACCTTTTAAATACTGTGCAAACTTAACTGAAGATTACTGATAATCAGTTTCAGCTCACTTTTCAATAAATTGGAAAAATCTAGAAAATCGTTTTTATCCCATATGTTAATTACATTTTGAAGAATGTAGTCCATTCCCTGATATATTAAGTATAACAAAATCTAATTTAATTTGTGAATATTAAATATGTATACTTGACATCATAAAACATACTTTATTGGTATAAATATAGATATAGATAACACTTACTGAGCTCTTGTTAGGTACCTGGGAGTATCAGGTAGTATTCAAATCTCATTTTGCATATTGAGAAACTAATAGAAATTATATAAGTGAACTGACCAAATTCACAGGTCTAAAAGTGGTGGAGCTAAGATTTGTACCTAGCCATCTGAGTTGTTTAGCAGCCATATTCCTAGTCACCATTATAGGACTTGATCTGTAGCACATCTTCTTCAAGAATATGAACTCTGAGTAAAAGACTCAGGAGATACACAGGTAAAGATCAAATTACTGTGTCAATGTTGTTATTGATAGAACAGTTGGAGACCATTACTTAAATATTTGGCAAACATGAACATCTTAATACAAAACCACAGAAGTAAAGATTTCCTTACTCTTTTCCAGGCAGACCTGGCAAATGCCAGGTTTCCTCTACAGTGAAGTACAGAATTCCTTCTGGAGATCTTAGATGCCAATTAATTCCTCATTCCCAGAGCTAGAGTGAGTGAGTGAGCAGAAAAAGACTAACAGTATTGAGATACTCATAATATTCATTTCTCTGCACATGAGGTAAATGACGTTTGCCTTCCCCAAAATCCACTATGATGTCATATACAGGTGATAGATAGACAGATAATAAATGAGAGATAGGTAGAACTATATATCAATAAAAGGTATAAATTAATTAAAATCTTAGGGTATTTTCTAGAAATTTTGTTATATTTTCTTCTTTAGGATGCCAACATAATATTTGGCAAATAAAGTTTGTTTTCTAAAATTCTCAGTCTGATTTTGTAATTTTTCCATAAACTCAAGTTTTATGTTAAAGCATAATGTGTTTTTGCTCTAGTAACTTCCCAACATTTTTAAAATAATAAATATTCAGACATCTTTTAAATGCTAACTCAAAATAATGATTTATTTTTTTCATAGTTCTTCCAGCAATTCTGGAAGCTGCTTTTCTCTCTTTTTGCAATTGATAAAATCAGTCTTCAGGCCCAGATGCCAGTGTACCACAGCCAATATAATTGTACACTGTATTTCCTAAAACATCATCTTGTGATAGCACATTCATTTTACATTCATTCTCAAAACCAAAAACTGTAGTTTTCACTGGTTAATTGGTCACTTATTTGAGTAAATAGAATTTTGCCCAAGTCAATACACATAAGATATTTACTTTGTAATCTGATTTTGTTTGAAAGCTATGGCTATCGAGTGACTTGGATTTCAAAGTTTCAAAGCTTATGATCTAGTAGAATTATGGCTCAGTTAACCATGAAGCTTAATTGTTATAATGAAGTACAAGCATACATACCTCAGAGATATTGCAGGTTTGGTTCCAGATCACTGCAATAAAGCAAATACTGCAATATAGTGAGTTACATGAAATTTTTGTTTTCCCAGTGCATATAAAATTATGTTTACACTATATAACATTATGTTTAAGAAAACAATGCATATACCTCAATTAAAAATACTTTATTGCTAAAAAGTGCTAACCATCATTTGAACCCTCAGCGTATTAAAATCTTTTTGCTCGTGGAAGGTCTTGCCTTGATGTTAATGTCTGCTGACTGATCAAGGTGATAGATGCTTAAGGCTGGGGTGGCTGTGGCCATTTCTTGAAATAATACCACAAAGAAGTTTGCTACATAGATTGACTCTTCCTTTCACTTGAGCACTTAGAGACCATTGTAGGGTTAGTAATTGCCCTACTTTCAATATTGTTGTGTCTCAGGGAATAGGGAGACCGGGGGAGAAAAAGAGAGAAAGATGGGGAAATGACCAGTTGGTGGAGCAGTCAGAACACACACAATATTTATAGATTAAGTTCACTATCTTATATGAACACAGTTCATGGTACCCCAAAACAACCGCAATAGTAGCATCAAGATCACTGGTCACAGATCACCATAACAAATACAACTAGTAATGAAAATGTCTGAAATACTGCAGGAATTATCAAAATGTGAAACAGCGAAAGAAAGTGAGCAAATTCTCTTAGAAAAATGGTGCCAATAGATGTTTGATGAAGGGTTGCCATACATCTTCAATTTATTAGAAAACAAAACAAAACGAAACAAAACAAGGTATCAGCAGAGCGCAATATAGTGAACTGCAATATAATGAGGTATGCTTGTACAATCGACATTTCATGGACCATTTTGGGTGTTTCACAATGATTTTGTAGGTCACTTATCCTGCAAAAAAGGTAAACTCTGCAGATGAATTTAAATAGATCATAAATGGACATCAATCTGACAAGTCACAGTTTTTGTTAACATTGGCATGAACTTTCATTTAGAGGAGGAATTAAAGCAGTAGATGTAAGGAACCACCAGCTTTGATCATAACCTGGGTCTCTGATCTTTTCAGTCATGGTAAGCAAGGTAAAGGACACGAGCAGTTTGAGATTTGGTCAGCACAGAGAATTTGGTCTTTAGTGTAAGTTTCCTGGCTCTCTGCTTAATTTATATTATTTCCTGTTAATGGAATTTCTTAACAGATACATGAGTGAGAACATTGCTTATAAAATAATTTATAGGCACATATAATATCAGGAGTACTGGAAAAGAGTGATATGCCAACAAGGCAATAGTCCATAAAACTAATTACCTGAATAACTCATGAAAGAAGACTCTGACCTGGACATGAGATGTAAATTCCTAACACAGATATGTCTTGAAGTGTGAATCTATGCATTATTATTACTACTGTTATTCTTGTGACAAGAAAATATTTTTATCAGCGAAAGGCAAAAATTATGAACTGAACTGTTCCAAGAAAATATTTGGCTTTGATTGAAAATATATGCATCCTCACCACCTTATCACAGTTTCTGATCTGTCAGTGATATCCGTTGAATATCCCTCCAAATTAAACCTTAAATCCCCATCTTCAGTTTCCATCTATACAGTCTTTCCATCTATACAGTCTTTCCTCCAAGCCATCAGTGATGCTTTTGTCTCTCTCAACTGTTACTGCTTTGGTAAAAGGATTGTCCTCCAAGTCCTCCAGTGAAAATATTTTTCTGACAAATCTTCCAGCTTTACATAAGCATATGCAATCTAGCATGCTCAATTCTGAGTCTTTTGTTCCTCTCCATTACAGCAGTTCTAGAATCTCTAATTCATTTAGTTTAGCCAATAAAATTTTCCAGTCTTCCAGGAGACATATGAGTACCATGTTTGTGCCACTTCCCAGGGTTCTTACCAGAGTAATAAATCATGAATTCCAGGAAAGTGCTCTCCCATCGATAAACTTTCCCTTAGCCAAACTTACCTTCTAGCCATTGCTCATTTGATTCAGCATCCTCAGAATATAGCCCTGTATGCTGTGCTCTCCTGGATCCAGCTTGCACACGTAGGTTATACACTTCACTGTTTCAGGGTACAGTACCTTTTCTTCCATTCTTCCTTTAACAGTCTCAGCACCTTCCTGGCTGCAGCTTAACCTTAGCCACGGGTTTAAATGCTAGAATGGAAGATAGAGACAGTTTGTGGAAGTCAAAGAATGTATTGTCTTGCATAATTTTCAACTAAGGAGAAGTATCAAAATTTAGTAGATGGGGTAGACTACTTTTGCCGGCTTAGGAGAATCTGGGAATTCACAGTTTTCAAGTGCATCAGCTCAGATACCTTAATGATGTATCACAGTATCTCATTCTTTCCTAATCAAGACCCTGATCTTGGCATAGCAGATGTGTCTAGGAGCCTCATTACGCTTATGATTAAGTATCAGGGCTCAGTTTTTTCTGCCTGCTTACTGAAGGGAGATAAGAGTCTCTTTATAGCTGCTGAGTAGGTTCTCTGATAGCCACAATTAATTGTTTACAGGCTTTAATTTTTAGAGCAGTTTCAGGTTCACAACAAAATTGAGAGAAAAGTACAGAGATTACACATGTATCCCTGCCTCCACAAAGCCTCCTCCATTATCAACATCACTCACCAGAATGATAACTTTGTTACTAAGGATGAGCCTAAACTGACACATCATTATCACCCAAAGTCCATGGTTTACTCTTAGTATTGTACACTGTGGGTTTGGATAAATGTATAATGATGTACATACATCATTATAATATCATACATAGTTTTTTCACTGCCCTAAAAATTCTCTACACTTTGCCTATTAATCCTTCCCCCTCCATTTTACCCCAGGCAACCACTGATCTTTTAATTATTTCCATAGCTTTGTCTTTTCCAGAATGTCATATACAGTTGACCCTTGAACACACAAGTTTGAATTGCACAGGTTCACCTAACGTGGATTTTTTTCAATAGTAAATACTACAGTACTACATGATCCACTGTTGGTTGACTCTGTGGTTGCAGAACCACTGATGGAGAGGAACCATGTATACAGAGGGCCAACTATAAGTTATATGTGGATTTTCAACCATGTAAAGTGTTGGCAGCCCTAACCCTGACATTGCAAAGTTCAACTGTAGTTGGAATCACATACATATTGGCTTCTTTCACTTAGTATGCACTGAAGATTTCTCCATGCCTTTTCATGGCTTGATAACTCATTTCTTTTTAGTGCTAAATAATATTCCATTGTCTGGATATACCACAGTTTATTTACCCATTCACCTATTGAAGAATATCTTTGTTGCTTCCAAGTTTTGGCAATTATGAATAAAACTACTATAAAATCCATGTGCAGGTTTTTTATGTAGACATAAATTTTCAATTACTCCTTAGGGTACATACCAAGGAACATGATTGCTGGATCATATGGTAAGAATATATTTAGCTTTGTAAGAAAACTAAACTGTGTTTCAAAGTGGCTATACCATTTTGCATTCCTAACAGCAATGTATGAGAATTCCCGTTGCTTCATATTCTCATCAGTATTTGGCATTGTCAGTATTCCAGATTTTGGCCATTCTAACAAGTGTATAGTAGTATGTCATTGTTGTTTTAATTTGCATTTCCCTAATGACATATGATGTGAGCATCTTTTCATATGCTTATTTGCCATGTGTATATCTTTGATGGGTTGTCTGTTAAGGTCTTTGGCCCATTTTTTAATTGAGTTGTTTGTTTACTTATTGTTGAGTTTTACACATTTAACTTTTAGATTTATCACAGTCAGCCTTTTATTGTATTTATCTAGAAAATTAAGTGCTCTGAGCAAAAAATATTTAATTCCATTATCCTTATAATTAATATCTCACCCACATTTCTATAACACCTAATACACTCTACTGGCTAATACAATTCCTTTTACAAATATAACGTCCCAGTTCATGACTGATGAATATTTTAATAATTGCACTTTTTTTTTTATGCACAGTGCTGTGATTATCATTGCCAGCCAGCTGGAGGAATATCCAGTTCTGAAAACCCATTTTTACCATTTTCTGAGAATTCCTCCTTGTGTGTGGATACAATTCTCCAATAACTGCCTTTGTTTCAGACCATGTTTTCTAGAATGCTTATACAGAAAATACCCTTTAAAATAGAGATAGTGTCTCCCTCTGGAGCAAAGGGAAGGTTTGTTTACTGTCCACTAATATAAAGATAATGTTTTCCTGTGGCAAAGCCTTGTCAGGCTAACTGTCCATTTATAAGTTTTGGGTACACTAAACTTTGGTTTCTTTTCCTGTAATGCACATCACTATGAATGCACTACATCATCCGGCATTGTGTAACCCTGTGGTAACTGAGCTTGGGGAATCAACACAAATGTTAATCTGACTATTATTATTACTCTGGGTAATAAACTGCCCTCTGTGTCTGTCATAGTCCTCTTCTGTCTTCTGCCAACATCCATCAAATTTAGGCAAGCTAGATGGTTTGTTTGCAGGTAGGCTAAAAAATCGCATAACCTTCACAGTTCTTAACATTGGAACCAGTTTTTAAAGTTCAGATTCCTAGGTAAACAGACTCTGTGATAGAGATGCATAGAGAAATTTTGTTGAAAAATAAAATTGGGGGAAATCCTCTTAGAATCAGCACTGTGGCAGAGGGGGAGGAAGTATGGTTTATCACAGGAGAAAATCAGGTGTGTTGCAATCTCAACCAAAGCCTCAGCCAACCCCACTAGGATCTTGACAGTAAGAATAACCATGCATACTTTTCCGAGTTGGAGAGAAGGGGCCATGACTTCATACTCATGTATTAACTATTCATTGGACATAGGTTGCCCCAGGAGTGTATTAGGACCTTAAGCAACATGGTTGTATTCAACTGATAGCAGTTTTCATTGCCAGAGAGAGCATACAGGTGATCTGCTGGAATAATAAGTCATTCAGCCCTTATAGGAGATGCTGGGTGGTATAGCATGGCCTCTACTATAAGGAAAAATCCAGGAAAAATATAAATTGCTCTATTCAGAACCCTGACATCATTGAGCTTCTTAATTCTTCAACCCACAAATCTTTTTTATGTTACATTTTCTTGGATATTGTTATCTACAAGTTGTATATCTAATGCACATGCTTAATATTCTCCCATGTCATTTTATTTTAAATCTCAAGTATTTTAAAGTTTAGTTTAAATATCAACTATTTACTACTATGTTTAACATCTTACATGGATCATTGCCTTATGACACATGATCCTATTTCTTGCTGACTTTCAATACACTCCTTTTTATGCTTTAGATTTCAGATTAGATGCCACTTTCTCAGAGATATTAGCTAAAGTGTCTCATCCATTATTTTCTAATAATAAACCTCTTCATTCATTCACAGTACTCACAATGATTTAGAACTGTAGACATATTTGATTACCTATTTATTTTCTGAATTCTCTAGTAGATTGTGAATTTCAGGAGACAGAGAATAAACCGACTTTGTTCAGTCCTGTTGTAGTAATCACGAGTGCTGTGACACAAATATTCCCAGCTTTCTGCCATCCATGCCACAGTAATATTGCATTTCCTGGTCCCTTTGTGGTTGTTGTGGCCATGTGATTAATTGTAACCAGTGCCCTGTGAGCAGAAGTGATGTGGGTCACTTCTGTGACCAAGCACTTAATTGCCGATATGGGACTCCATAGAGCACTTTTTCCTTTTTTGATGTCGGTGCTCAGTGGGATTAAACAACAACCTAATGTTATTTTAAACCACTTGGATTGCTTAGTTGTTTGATAACAGAGCATAACCTAGACTATCCTGGATGATGTATTGCCTGATATCACACTAAGCCCAGAGCCTTGTATATAGAATAAACTAGATAATTGTTGATGGAGAGAAAGAATAATGTTGTTTATTTAGTAGTGTATGTTGTATTCTTGGATCTGTGGTCCACTTTTTAAATGAGAAATTTCTCACTAACTTTTTCAACATGGATACTGCAAAACCAAAGAGTACCTCCAAAATGCAATGTAAGAAAAAAAAAAGCTAATATTTGTTTACCAAAGGAGTCATCTTTTGGGACATTGTTAGGATATAAAACTTCTTTGTTGATTAAAAAATTGGTGGATTAGAAAAGAACAAAATGTTTCCAGCCCTTTTGCAGGTATTATGTCTAATAAAACCTACATGTTTCAGTGCAGGCAGAGAGATTCTATTTGGTTCAGCCTCCTAATGAATAAAAATCCACTAAAGAAATAGTATGAGGTGGTTAGAGGGAAGATTGCACTAGCACTCTGCCAAAAACTAAGATATAGTCTTTTTACTCTAATTCAGGTATCTAGAATGTTTCCAGAAAAATGTGTTCACCAGTGCCAACTGTGCTTCTTATTCCTACCACCTGACAGGTTTGTAAAGTGCCTCTGCTTCAGTAATCCTTGCAGTGCTATAATTCTGTGATGATGCTAGAGGCTTGCCTCAGTTTCTCTTAAAGGACTGTTGTTACCTCACCCAGCTATCTCCATTCCTTTTCTCCTCATCATCAGGTTGACTCCTAACATTTGTGAGCATCTCTCATCGTAAGTCAGAGCTATTTATTTTCTATCAATGACATTTTCAAATATCTATCACATCCGATGTCTGTGGAAAGGTCTATATGAATTTCAAATTATTTACTTTATTCAAATGAAGTACAAAGTGTTCTTTTCTACCTATTTGAATATTATTACTGAATATGTGTTGTTTCACTCAGTTGCTTTTGTCTTCTTTTAAAACTCATGGAAACAGACATTTCTAAGACTCTCCAAAATTATCTCTTCTCTCATGTCTCTAGACTTTTAGCCTGGCAACTCTGTCCTATATTCCTTTCTTCTTTCCTTCCTTCCTTTCTTTTTGTCTTGCCTTTCTTCTTTCACCATAAATATAAGTCTGAATGCTTCTTTCTGTCATTTTGGTACAGGATGGGTGATGATGACAGGATTAGATAAGAAGGTTTGGCTTCAGTTGCTTTTTACTCTTTTTTTCTTTTTAAGCATTCAGATTTAGTCCTTTTTGAAATGAAACAAATGTTCCTTCATAATCCTTATATTTTTCTCAAACTTCTCCAAAATTGAATCAGAGTTGTGAAAAAGGTGGTTTTGTTGATTAATCACAATCAGACTCAAGTATGGTGAGGTCCTTGAGTGTGACCATATACCACCATGTTGTCAGTATTACAGACTCCACTTGATGATTTCCTAATATAACTTTACACTTACCACCTATTGTTTTAAATTATATTTAAACTCAATGTTACTATACATATACAAAGATTTCAGCACTTTTGTTCTGCTGATACCCACTAACAGATTGGGGAAAACATTTTATTATGAAGAATCTGAAGAACTAAGGAATAGTTATGACTCAGGGAAGAGATATAGAATTAACTCTATAGTCTTATTGGTGAAACAGATTTGCTAGGTTATAATTACTTTTAATCCTTCCATTGAAGTTATCATGATTTAATGGAAATCAAGTTTTGTTATATCAATGCCACATTTTGAATCTCTCCCTTAATACTCAGTTTTAGTGAGTATTGATATTTGATATTTGATATTGATATTGATATTTGATAATGAATGCATTTGTTCAAGACTAGAAAATTATGGGTTGCAGATAGGCAGATGAATATAATGAGAAAATCTGTTTTGCAATTATGATAGAAGGCAAAGGCATCAAAGATTAAGAAAGACATCTTTGGGGAAAAAGTAACTGTGCTTAATTTAAGTTATATTATTAATAAATAATTATTCATACCATACTTTTATTCTCTGTACTGTGAATGTAGGTCGAAGAAGCTAATTATTGAGCATTACAAAGATATCACAAAGATAAAATATTTGAATTCTCAGAGATTATCAGTGTACGCTCGATGAAAAATAAAGCACAATTTATTATCTCAAATTCCCAGGAGTGTTGTGACAAAAACTGTTGGATATATCAACTATCCAGGAGATTGCTTATTAAAACTGACGTGGTCTATTTAAAACATGATTCTTTCCTTCTTATACCTATGAGTTAAATATACATGTCAATACTAATTTTTAATGAATTGTAGCATTTGGCAGCTACGGTCACAACTTTCACATTCAACAGTAAAAGTTTACCCTATTAATTGTAGATTTATATTAGAATAATATTAGCATATAAATTTTTAAACTAACTTTTATTTTATGACTCCTTTAATTTAACATGAGGCCAGCTTTTTGTTTTAAATGCTAAACCAAGTTTAATAAGTTAATTTGTCTTAAAGTACTATTTTTGCACAAACCCGTGTCCCCTGCATCGGCAGGCAGACTCTCAACCACTGCGCCACTAGGGAAGCCCTAAAGTACTATTTTTCTAACTAGCTAAGAATACTTTATAATTCTTTAGCCAAACTTAGATAGATGAATATTGCCAGAAGTCATTTTCAGGTTACTGCTGGTGAAGCTCCCCTTCACAGTACAAGCTCAGTAGCAATCCAATAGTTTCCACTTATCCATGGGGAATATGTTCCAAGAACCCCAATGCATGCCTGAAACCATGGATAGAACAAAACCCTTGGGACTTCCCTGGGTCCAGTGGTTAAGACACCATGCTTCCACTGCAGGGCGTGCACATTCAATCCCTGGTCTGGGAACTAAGATCCCACATGGCGCATGGCGTAGCCAAAAAAAGAAAAAAACAAAAAAACCAAAAACCCTATATACACTATGATTTTTTCCTATACATGCATACCTATGATAAAGTTTAATTTATAGTCACAGTAGGAGAATCTCCAAATTGCCAGCATCACTACTCTTGTAGTTGGGGCCACTATTAAGTAAAATAAGTGTTACTTGAACATAAGCCCTGCAATACTTTGACAATCTGACAACCATGTCCACTAAGTGACTAATGGTTGGGTAGTATATGTGGACACACTGGACAAAGGGATGCTTCACATCCTGGGTGGGACAGAGAGGGAAGGTGCAAGATTCCATCATACTACTCAGAACAGCACGTACATTAAAACTTAAAAATTGTTTATTTCTGGAATTTTCCATTTAATAATTTTGGAGCATGGTTGACTGCAGGAAATTGAAACCATGGAAAGAAAACCTTGGGTAAGGGGGCACTACTGTATATAATTTTATCTCCCAATAAGATTTGACTGTACTTTCTTATTTATTTGAAAATGATAAAATATAATATCTGAATAATGTTCTTAGCAAAACCCATGTATCTTTTCATAATTTATAATCCTGAATAACTATATTTTACCTTCTTTTTTCTGTAAGGTTAGTATTAACCCTTATTGGAAAAGCAGAGTACTGTAATAATTGCCTCACCCACCCCCATAGAAAGAAAATCAAAACAAATTCAAACTAACAACACCACAACACAACACAATTTGGTTGGGAATATATTCAGATTGTGTCAATGAAAGCCAAGACTCTCAAGATAAACTCATTTTCTTTTCTCCTTCCTGCATTTTACTAACTTTTTAAAAGATAATTTTACTAATGGTGCTGCATATTCTAGGACATATGCAGGGAAGATAAGAGAAATATGAGGTGCTAGGTTCAATGATATCTCACCCCAGCAGAGGAAATTTTAATTGTCAGCTGTGATAGAGGCAGGCAGCTGGACCTGGCCTTAAGGATATAACCCTCCCAGAAAAAAGCCTAAGGTAAACCTTGTAGTTAGAAAGTACAAACCAAAAAGAAACACTGAAAAACTCTCTTTTTGTTCTTGTAATCAGCCATCCCAAGGTTTTTGTAATGATTGGCAGCACTATCTGGGCTGTTGGTGACACCCATAAGAACTACCACAATAGGAAGTGGACCTGGCCTTGGTCTCACTGTTTCCAAGTATATGCAAATACACGGATCTTCAGAAATTTCTGGGAATGAGGGCTGCTTATCCGGTTGCTCTCAGGTGAATCATTTGAACTTTCTTTTTTAATCTAGTCCCTATGGATATGGAATGAAGGTAAAAATTGAAGACTCGAAATAAAAGACTGTAACATGAGTTATTTCAGTATTTCTCATTTTATTTCAATATGTATCGGTAAATTAAAGCTTTTTCAATTTCCCCCACTAGTCCCACCAAAATTTCTGAAATGGTGAAATTTAAATACAAGTTAGAGATTTCTTTAGTGCATAAACTCAGAGGTATACATTGACCCAAAATAATAACCCTCTAAATATATATATATATTTACTTTTAAAATAGTACCTAAGCATGAACATGTTGGTATTCAGTTTCCATCTAATGGAATATTACACAGAAAAATTCCAGAACTACCTATGGGATGTAGACATTACATTTTCAATCTTTTAACCTCAATTCCATCTTCTTTTAAATGGGAGGCCTTCAACTAGATGATTCTCTAAAGCAGCTGCTTAATCTAAGGTGTGAAATGATTTGAGCAAATTTTCTAGTGTAAAAAAACTGAGATAACAAAGTGCTCTGAGTGTTTGAAATCATTGTCTTATGCACACACTCACTTATCTTCCATTCCACTTTTCACGTCTTATTACTGCTAATAATAGCCAAAATGTTTTGAATGTTTACTATATTCTAACCATTGTTCTGAAAACATTACATGGCTTATTTTGTAATTCTTACAAACGGCTCTGAGGGAGATATTTTTGTTATTACTATTATGGCCATTTTACAGATGAAGGAGAGAAAGTTTACAGAGCTAGTAAGTGGTAAAAGAGATAGTTAATAAGCTCACTCTAAAAGACACACCATTAGCACTTATAATTCTGTCTCCTGCCAAGGTTGACTAAACAAAAGCAAGCACCAAGCTGTTATGCACACCCATTGCCTTTACCAAAATCCATTCCTTTAGAGATTCTGTCTGTAAAAGGTAAGAGTAAGCAACAAAGTAAAATATTAGGATGGAAGAGTCAGAGGAAAACAGAAATATACAATTTTGTCTTAAAACATAAAAAATAAAATTCCAAGAATAGATGGCAGACAACAATGTCAAATGATACAGTTTTTGAATAGGACATAAGACTCCAAAGGTCTGGTAATTAGAAATTGTTGGTGGCTTTAGAGTGAGAAGGTTCACCAGTGTAACTGATAAGGAAGGAGATTAAAGTCAGTCGACTAGCATATACAAAGGGGAGGAAGAACATAAGGAAAGCCTATGTTTATTTAAGATACTTATACAGAGAAGGGAAGGAGAGAAGTGAAATTTATTAGGGCTAATTATAAACCATTTGACTTTTTTTTTTCTTTTTAAAATGGAAGTAATCTAAAAGAAAGTAACCAACCTGGAAGAAAATTTTAAGACAGATCTTTGAAGTACAAAGAAAAGGTCTTTGGAGGGGGAAAAAAAAAAAGAAATCAGTTTTTTTTTTTCCTAAGAGTCAGCAAAAAAGGAGTTAAAGCAAAAAGAGGATGGGGGGGCATAAAGCTGTTAGGAGAGAGGTTCACACCCGAATGCTTCCATTTCCTTGGGGAAGTTGGCTAGGTCAGCTGCTGAAGATGAACTTAAGATGGTGTTGGAGAGTAGAGTTAATTTGTGCATTTCATTGTCTAGGGCAGGCACAGAGGAATTGTGTTCCTCTGGTCTTTTCCTTCAAATCTCATGTATTTAAATTTCTTATTTTTGTATTAGAATTGATGTTAGGAAGCAAAATACTTGAGGATAAATTTATAACACAGTATGAGTTAGCATATTATTTAATTATGAAAATCGGAGAGCAGAGAAGTGACAAAGTTGAGAGCAACATATTGAAGAAGTGAGGAAAAAAAAAGGTTAGATATATCCTCAGAATAACATTCAAGGAATTCAGAGCTGGATAGAATTTAGTATTTAATAATCACTTATTTAACACCTATGGATACAGCAGTTTTGAAAATTTGCGGGAAATAGGGATATAAAGAGAGAAAACATTAACTTAACACTTGTTCATTGAAAAGCTACAATATAGAAGCTACTTTGACAGAATCTTGGAAGTTAAAAAAAGGAATAAAATCATGACTTTGCCCTCAAATAGATGGTAATTTGTATTCATTTATTTATTAATATTTTATACTGGAGCAAATCAGTACTATTGATAATACTATTGAAATTAATGCAGAATTTTAATATAAAAGAGGTCTTTTTTCCAACTTAAGTCACAGGGATGGAGGCTACTTAGACCTTGAATTAGTCAAAAAATATGTTATAGGGCATTTTCACCAAAAGATAAGCACCATACTAAGGTCAGTGGAAAGCACAAGTAGAGGATTGTCTTCCTACCATTTTAAGTTTGCTCTCCAGTCCATTTCCTGGAAGATGTGAACTTAGACCTTGAAGGAGAGGTTGAATTTGGATATATAGAAGGGGGAGGAGTATTCTAGTTGATGGAAATGTTATAAATAAAGTTATAGCTGTGGGAATTATTTAGGCCTATGGAGTTGATTTAATGCAGTTTAAATATGCTGGAGGACAGAGTGTGAGAAGGTAAATTGATGCTAGGTTGAAAGATATGTTAAGGAGTTTAGACATTTTAGAGTATGAGTTTTAATGGATTTTTGAGCAAAGTATGATAGCATTAGAAGTGTGTTTCAAGTGTTATTCACTTTGTCTTTTCTGACCTACCCTTCTCCCAAAGTAAAGCTAAGTTAAATGAACATTTTAGCAATAAGTACTTATATCTTTTACAGTATTTACCCATGATACTATAATTAACTGTTTGCTTATGGAATTCTACCACTGAATTTTAAACTGCTAAAAAGCAAAGACTAATTTTTACTTATCTCTGATTTCCAAATACCCAGTGCAGTGCCCAGCATATTTCAGAGTTCAATATATTTTAAATTAAATGAAGATTTATCTATATGTAAGATAGATATTAAATTCAACAGAAGTGTGAAAGAATGAGAATGAGTAGTGTCAACAAAAAATTTATCAGTCAATCTAAGAAAGAATTGTAAAATTTTATTTGAGCCAAATTTGAGAATAATAACCCAGGAAGACCATCTCAGAAGGCTCTGAGAACTGTTCCACATCTTTAGAAGTCAAGACACAGCTAATATAAATTGTTTTGAGACAGAGGGCTGTATGTCAGATAATGTACTATTGACATTTTACATAATTCAGATCTAAGCGCCATTGTGGTGGGTCATGTGACCCCTTACATGATCAAGAAGGAATGTTATCTTTTAAAGAGTTGTCTTGTTGACCCTGGGAGAATATTGCTCTTTATGTTTGAGCAGGTATTCCTGCTGATGGGGAAGGTTTGGTCAATGCATAATGCTGATACACAATGTATAGTGGAGAGAGAGAGGAGGCCAAAGGGCAGAGAATTTTTAGGTTTAAATTTTTCTTGTCTTGCTATAAAATATGAACTTTATTTCACAGTAGGAAAAAAGTATTTGTCTCTAGGACGGTAACTTTATTGTTCTCCAGTTTACATCATACCTCTAGGGTACAAATTTATTGTTAGCTCTTTCCTGTGTTTACAACCAGGTGAGAAAAAGCTATATATGATATTCAGTCAACCTTTCTACAGTTCTACTTTGGAATTTGAGGCAAATGTCATATCTAATTATTATGTTTTGGATGTTCTTCCTACTTTTATATGGCTAAGATGACAGTTTCAGGGGTATCTCTGAGGTCGCTCTTCCTTATGACCAAGATGGCCTTAACATTTCCCTCAGCCTGACTAAATGTTAAATAGACTTCTTCGTGCCTCTATGTCCCCGAACTCCTTCCCACGCCAGTCCTTAGAGTATCCAGATAGCATAACCAGAGAGGTTTCTCTCCTTCTTTTTCTTGGAGCATTTACTTTATAAAATTTAGTACATCTACTTCATTGTCAATTTTTCTCTGCCCCTTTGAAATGTAGGTTTTTGGGGTTTTTTTTAAGTCTCTTGCCAGTTTTACAACTTACAACTATCTTTCTCAGGGACATGGGAGGCATCCCTTTGAAATGTAATCATCAAGGAAGATACTACTCTGACCTCCCAGTCTCTGTGAGAGGTCAGGAGCCTAACTTCAGTGATGCTTTGCTCCAGGTTACAAAATTATCTCCTGTCATAAAGAGAGGAGGAAGTTTACTTTCTCTTTGGGTAAGTCCAATTAGCAATTGCAGGTATCCTACAATTCCCCTAACCCCAGATCTTAAAAATTCTCCCACTCTTTGTTTCAGCAGAGCTGAGCTCAGACTATGCATGGATCTCTCTCTCCTAGTGCGATCACCTTGAAAAAAGTCTTTCTTCCCTGTTTAGCTTTGTTGCAATTTTTGCTGTGACTTTTACCTGGAGTAAGTGGCATACACCGTGTTTATTGAAGCTTTGGGACCAACCCTTTCACTTCTCCCTTGACTCCGTATTTACACTCTCATCCATCATACCTTCCCTTGTCTTGAATTGGTAAAACACCATATTATCTTTGAGAATGGGTTGGAAGTAGGAAAATTTAACCTTTCTGCTGGCTTTTATTCTAGTCTATATGAACGTGACAGTTCAAGAAGAAAGGGCTTCTTTAAGTAACTCAACAAACCTCTATATGTGTTTGGATTTAAAGCCTTGTGGGTGATGAAATATTCCTTTGTACCTCTTCACCTTGTTTCTTAATAAAATTTCCATTAGTAGCTCAGGAAACAAAGCTAGATATTAGAGGGCAGAGATTAAGTATCCTTAATCCTTGGCCTATTACATATCATTTTATTTAGTCACAACTATAATGAACCCCAAATTTCTTCATAATTCCACATTAATTAAAGAAAATCTGCCTTAGGGTTATGGGGGAAAATAAAAATGCAACAGATATTTTAAAAATCAAATGAAAGTGATTTTTCAAAGTATGCAATGTGAGTAAAAGAGTTAAGGGCTATTTTTTCCTTCTCTAAAGAACACAGTAGATTTGTGGAGACAGGACAAAGAAATACTTAAATGTTTAATGGTTGATCTCCATGATTTGAAACAACAGCTTGTAAATATCCATTCATAACACAAACAGTTTTCTATGTATAAATGCTAGAGGTGATCAGAAGTTAGCCAATTCATTTAAACTGGGGTAGATTACATATGATCATAAGAAAAATACTGGATTTATTTTGGTTTAGGACAAAAAGCAAGAATTACATAAATAGAGTATTACTAAGTTATAGTATATTAGGGACAAAACTGAAGTGGGTCAGGGGAATAGTGAACAGAATATTTTGGTTGCAGCAAGACTACCATAGTGAAAATCAGCAGCCAAAGTGAAGCAGGAGAATTCTGAAGAAGGAAAAGAATGAGGACAAACAAATTCAGAGTTAGAGGAACTGAAGAGGGTGAAGATAAAATTCTCTGGGTACCACAGCAAGTAATGACTTCCCAGACAATTTTAGAGAGTAAATTATTGTTCTTATTCTCCAATGTGTTTTATTCAGAGTATACCTCCAGTTAAATATAAAGACATAAAATGATATCATATATTCATAATGATGGTATAATTCTACTCAAACTCACAGATCTCCTAATTTTAATTTTTATATATTTTATAGGTTTGTGGTATTTTTATCTAAGTAAAAGTGGAATTTGTGCCAAAGGCCAGTTATTATAAGGAATAGAATAACTTTATGAAAAGCAGTTTCTAGAGCAGATATGACACAACTGCCCCTTCCTTCTCCAGCCCCATTCTCAAGAAGCTCAAAAGACTTTCAGAGCTTTTGCATCAGATTTCTGAGAGATGGCTAAGATTTTTGAAGAGTTGGTTATGGAGGAGCCATAAAAATACTATTCTGTGGATGTTTATATTATCCTAGTCTTAGCTTCAGATTTGGATAGCTTGTTAAATAAAAATTGCTTGGTTTTCTTGTTTATCTTAGTGTAAAATATGCAAAATTTATTCTAACAGCCTTGTCCTCAGATTGGCAATTATTGTTTTAGTTATATTTTTAGGTATCAAACCTCTAAATATGCTATTAAAAATGAAAATCCTTTCATGACTATTCTCTGAAGCTTTTCTTCATCAATGTCAGAAAATATATGAGGTCTGAAACTTGACTTTTGAAGAATCAGGGATTGTTGCTATCAAAATCAGTTTATAACACAGGACAGCCACCACCAGAGAACACTCACATAATAGCATTATAAGACCCAATGCTACAAGGATCTGGGAAGGGCAACTAGCCATAGGCACTACTATTTGGTTCAGAGAAGCACCAATTAATTTTCTGCTCTCTGATCCACTTGAAGAACTCAGCTGGAAACCAAATAAAGCCAGCTTTTAAAAAATCTAACATTTGAGTTATTTTATGTGTCCTTTCAAGTAGACTATATTTTAGACTCTGGGAGTAAGGGTCATAACTCTTGTATCTCTCTCTCTCTTCATAGAGTTAGAATTTGTCAAAGGTGTTAAAAATAAAATGAGTGTGAAAGCTCTATGAGGGTTATGAGAAGGGTGAGGAAAAAGTAAAGAAGGACTAAGGCACGACATTTAGATAAGAGTAATAATAACAATAATGACAATGATGAAGATGAAACTTTCTTTTCATCTTCTTTGCTTCCCAATATTGCTTTTAAGAATCAAATTTGTATGTAACTTAAACTTCAGTGAGGATAGCTATTATAAAAATTAATCTACAGACTTTGAGTAAGGAACTGATGGAATTAAGCATTGAGTTAAGAATTGATTTTGTATACCTACAAAAATCCCAACAATCTCTCCATTTCCTAAATCCCTATCAAATATAGTACGATACACATGACCTTCCTCATTCCGTTAGAAATATACACAAACTTTATCACACATTGATAGTTATATCTGAGAACATTTCCCAGAAATTAAATTATTGCCCTAATCTCAGATATAATTTTGTGTTTCTTCCAAATTCCAAGTTTTCATCTTTTCAAGTCTAAGTGTCTCCAGAACTCTTACTCAATAAAAATTTTCTAGCACTGCCGTATGTTTATATTTTTTTCTTTCTTGCTTCTTTTTTGAGAGCCAGAGAGTTTTCAAGCATTGTGTGTACATGTGTATGTGAGTAATATGTGTCTGTGTCTGTGTTTAGCTCCCATAGGAATATATTTTTAAAAGTATATAAAGAGACTTTCTCTCCTTGCCTTGATGGAATGATTGGCACCAGATTTACATTCCCTTTATCAGCTAGGAAATTGAACAGCACATATAAACAAGTGCTTTCAGGCTTTCAGACAGACAGTGGATAAAAGACATTACACAACTGTGATTCTTGGGGTTAGGAAGAAGTTCTACAACATCAGTGGCTTTCTGCCTGGAGGTACTTCTATTCTGTAGCATAGGGAGGGGAAATCCAGACATAGAGAAGGGAAATGAATAACAGTGTGATCTTACTGAGTTGGGGAAACAGAAAATAAAGTTGAAGGAGGCTGAAGTGGCTATAATTTACAGATCACAGTACCAAGAAAACAAAGCAAAGCAGAGAATGAAGTCCAGAAATCTGAATGGAGTAGCCTTGATTTTTTGTTGCAACCTAGACTGTAAGTTCAGAGGGAGAATCTCCATACGGTCTGTCAATGGAAAACTAAAAAGTTATAAGGTGAGCAATGCCCAAAACTCACACAACATGGGGTAGGCATTTGAATTCCAACAAAGCAGATTGAGAAAAAATGTTAAATACTAAGATAATTCAGTAGAATCTGTAGAAAGATTATAATCTCATAGTAAGGTTAAACTTTCCCTAGAGGAAAAGCTATGGCCCCTCTATAACAGACCTCCAAAATAAGGCTTTGAAACCCTGGCTAATCCACAAGGAACTGGCTGTCTAAACAAAAGTCAACACATTTTAAAGGAAGAAAATACATCCAGACATTCAACAGCATAACATTCATCAAGTCTAGCACTCAATAAATTATACAGATATACCTGGAAAATCCCCAATATTTAGAAACTAAACAACATATTTTGAATAACTCATTTATGATAAAATGTCTTGGGAAATAAACAATATAAGGGGACTTGATTAACTTGGTAAAGGGAAGCTGCTAAAAACCGACAAGTATATTTCCTCTCACAACTTCAAGTCAACATTAGCTGTCCTAGCATGTACAATAAGGCAAGAAAAAGAAGTACAAGGCACAAAGCTTAGAAAGGAAGAGGAAAAGCCTCAATTCATAGAAAACAAGATCACTCTTGCAGGTTGGATTGCCTGCAGACTCTGAGACGGAGACTAGCAAGTAGGGATTTTATTTAGAAACATCTCTGTAATCAATATCTGTGGTGGGGAGGATAAAGAAGCAATATTGGGTAGAGGGAGAAGCCATGCTGAGATACAAAACCAACAAAGCTTCAAGTAACCCCATGGAATCTGTGGAGTTAGAATGCCACTTTAGAGTTGGGACAAGGTAGACAAACCTTTATACTGATCCAGGAAGGAATTGATCTTCAGGCAAATTTGCTGCCTTCGACTGAGGCACTCTCTGAAAGAGTGATAGCTGCACACTGACTACCAAGAACATTCCCAGCATTTGGGTGGGAAGTCTTTCACTGAAGCATGATATGGCAGCAATACACAGTAATCACAGTAATTAAATGTATATAACATCCAAAATAATCTATTAAAAGTTACTAGAAATAAGAAACATGAATTTACAAGGTAAAGGGATACATGATTTATATACAATAATAAAATGTGTTACTTTATACTAGAAATGAATAATTAGAAACTAAAATTAAAAAATATAATTTACAATACCATCCAAGTTAGAGAATGCTTAGGTATTAATTTAGCAAACTATGTACAAGGCCTCTACACTGAAACGATACATCTGTGTTGGGAGAAATTAAAGAACTACTACTAAATAGAGAAACATGTCATGTGCACAGACTAGGACTCATATTAAGTTGTCAATTCTCCCTAAATGATCTATAAATTCAGTATAGGACCAATAAAAATCCCAGAAGAGTTTATTTTATAGAAGTTGACAAATGATTGTAAAATCTGTATAGCAATGTAAATGTCATAGAATAGTCAAAACAATTCTAAAGAAGAAAAACAAATTTGGAAGATTTCACTGCCTGATATAAAAACTCAGTTTAAAGCTATACTAATAAAGAGAATCTAATCTTGGCAAAGGAAGAGACAAATAGATGAACAGAATAGAATAAAAAGCTCGAAATAGACAGACACGTATATGGTAATTGGATTTTGACAAAAATGCTGACATAATAAAATGGGGAAATAATAGTTGCTTCTACAAGTGGTACTGGAACAATTAGATAGAGGTATGGAGAAAAGTGAATCTCAATGTTTATCTCACAAAATTTAAATTGATATGAACTTTAACCCTAAATACAAGCCCTAAAACTATTAAATTACCAGATGAAAACATAAGAAAAAATCTTTTTGACCTTGAGCTTGACAAGCATTTCTTAGGACACAAAAAAGAAAAAACCTAAAATAAAGACTTGATAAATTGGACTTCAACACAATTAGAACCCTTCTGCTCTGTGAAAAACATCATTATGAAAGTAAAAAGACAAGGCACTAACAGGGAAACTTACTTAGAGCATAAGTATCTGACATAGCACTTGTATCCAGAATGTATAAAAAACTTATAATTCAATAATAAAACAATCATTTTTTTAAAAATATGCCAACAACTTGAATAGACACTTAACGATAAAATATTTACAAGTGACCAATAGCACATTAAAGGATGCTTAACAATATGTCATCAGGAAAATACAAATGAAAACCACAGTGAGATACTAGTACACACCAAGAAGGTTGAAGTAAATGCCCAAATTGAAAGTAAGCATCTAGAAATATTTAGAGCACTCTGACAAAATAGTTTCATGTCTGTTGAATCTAATGCTAACAAAATAGAGCCTGTATTGTAGAGGTTTTCCACTTAAATAGTAGTTTATTTTTGTTATAATTCATAATGTATCAGTTTTGAGAGACTGGTATATTTTTAATGGTCCTTTACCACAGATATTTTGAGAAGCATTGCTCTAACTAATTGAAATTCAAAGTATTTGACCCATAGCAGTATACCAGCAAGATGACTGCATGGAAATAGCCAGGAAGCTAAAGAAGTGTATGCTGTGGATATTTCTGTAATGTTTCTTACTTCCCTTTGGATTGCCCATGAAGACAGAAAGCACAAATAATTGCTTTGACTATCATGTTTCCCCCATATGTTATTACAATGTATGCATACCACGAGAGGTGAAAAGATTACAGAAAATCTGTGTGCCTAATTCCCTGTGAGAGGAAGTTTAGAAAGAGAAAATATGGCTAACCTTTGCATTGATGCAAATATGGAGACCAAATTTCATGCTGCTACTCCAGATGGCCACAACTTTCCAAAGCCTGACACACAAGTGTCAGGCTTACCCTTATAAAATGATAAGTTAGTACATCAGTTGCTTAGCTTTAAATTAACATAATATATTCTTTATGTGCTGTGATGATCAAACCTTCAATAACTGAAAAAAGAGCAATATAAACCAAAATAATGCATTGATTGTGAAGTCTGGGCCTTTTAGCCAAAGGGAGTTGTGAATTGAGAATGCGCAGGCTTGTTTCCTTCCAATGTAAAGCTAAAACAAGTCCATTTGTTCAGTCAGGGCTGCAATTTCAGTTACTAGATATTTTGTAGTGAAGGGGGCAGCATCAATTTTACACATACACACAAAACCCCCCACAAATGGCAGTGTGCTCTGCTAGTATATGTTCAACTTAATGAAGTATTGTGATAAATGTTATTATATATTCTTTCTTTCTATTGCATGTAGACTAAAATGACATGGAAACCGAAGGAGAAATAGAGAATTGTTGTATCTCCAACTAGTTTTATTAAGTGTTCAACAACCAGTAGAAGAAATGAAGTCTAATAATTATTTAGAATAAGTAACTTCATGTAAGGATTTATGGTTTAAATGATCCCTGTGCCCTAAACTCTTAGCATAGAAGGATGTGAAAAACACTGTATTGTTTCCGTGTCTAGTAAAGATCCATCAGACTTAAGAGAGTATGTTTGTAGAGCTCTTTGGAAACTTTCTAAAGGAAAACTTAAATCTCAAAAAACTTTCTTGAACCTTGCTTTGCTAATAGATGATATGTGAAAAGAAATTAATATATAACAGTTTGCTTTGGAAAACCTTTGTGATTATCACCCCAATCCTTCTCTTCCACCAAAGAAATTAAACTGTGACTCAGTGTAGTAGTAAAAGTTTTCTGAAGAGACAGGCATGACAGTTAGCTTTAAAATAGTTTTTGTTCTTTTTGTATACCCATCAGTGACTTATTTCCTATAGAGCAGTGAATGGAAAATCTAATACTTCTCCCAAATGTTTAATTGAAAATTCATATTCATAAAGTGGTAAAGTGTTTATATAAAGGTAAACTTTCTGGAAAGATGTAAACCAGTGTATATAGATAAGTGTGTAATTTTTCTGCATTTATTAGTTCTTAGTGTTTTGCAGTGGGAGTTGTTATTTGGCCATTATAGTATTGTATTAATTTTTCTGAGTAAAATTTCTTGTTATAAAGCACTATAATTGATTTCATTTAATTATAGAAATATCTGTTTTTCTTCACAAAGACATTGGATAACACTGAAGGTATTAAATTATATCAGTAACTCAAAGACCTTTGTTTATTTATAGACAATACTTCACTCTGTGGGAGATTTTAGTGTAATTAATAATCATCAGTCATCCATGCTTCCTCTGTATCTGTTGTCCTCTTCTCTTCCACAGAGATTATCATAGTACTTGCTGCACAAAACTGTTGGGAGAATTAAATGAGCTATAAAAAAAATGCATGGAACATAATAAGGGCTGCATAAATGTTTACTGGTATTATTATTATCATTCAAGCTATGAACAAAGTATCTTTAGCTTCCTCTTCACTTTTTATCATATCATTTTCTCTTCTTTTCTTATTTCAATGAACCTTTATTCCATGTTCTAATTCTCGGAACCATGTGACTTTTTGGTTTTCTGTTTATTTTACAGTTTAAAATAATTATTGATTCTTTGAAAAAATGACAATCATAAATTGATGTATTTTAACATAAGTAACATTATTTCTGGAAAAGTATATTTTCTAAAATCAAAAATTAGTTTTCCAGATTCATTGAGGAATAAATGACAAATATAATTGTATATATTTAAAGTGCACAATATGGGCTTCCCTGGTGGCGCAGTGGTTGAGAGTCCGCCTGCCGATGCAGGGGACACGGGTTCATGCCCCGGTCTGGGAAGATGCCACATGCCGCGGAGCGGCTGGGCCCATGAGCCATGGCCACTGAGCCTGTGCGTCCGGAGCCTGTGCTCGGCAACAGGAGAGGCCACAACAGTGAGTAGGCCCGTGTACCAAAAAAAAAAAAAAAAAAAAGTGTACAATATGATGATTTAACATACATATACATTGTGGCTGCTTTGAATCTGGTTTCCTGATTTAGTATCAATTTGGCTTATTCTTCTGTTTTTGTTCCTCTGTTTTTACTATCCCCAGAGCTTTTGATTAAGAAACTCTTCATCTTTGTGTACAGGAACTCACTTTATAGAACAATTACATATTGAATGCAAGCTGTGTAGACCTGCATGAAAATTACAATTACCCACCCATTTCCTAAACAAAACACAGAAATTGGAGATATACAAATAACGTAATATAACACACACACACACACACACACACACACACACACAGAGTTATATTTCTGATCCAATTTAATGTATAATTATTGAGTGGGTATTATGTGCTCAAAACATGTGTTGGTAGGGGAAGAAGTGAGAAGGCTTGAGGCAGAGAGCTGCTTGGAGTATTTGAGGATGGTCAGCTAGTTTGCAGCTCTTTAGAGAAATTTAGGCCCTTGTGAAGCATAGCTCACTCACCCTGGATTCTGACAAGCTTTCCTTGGCCTGTGTCAGGGGGAATGACCGTCCTTGTGTCAGTAGACTGAGTGGAAATGGGGAGTGATTACTGTTCTAAAGTGGACACTGGAGGAGGATCCATTAGGTCATGGCTCTTCCAGAGTGTGTGCCTTTTCCAGTGTCCTGCTCCTGTGGTTTGTGGCAGTCAAGAGCACCAGGTGGCCAGAAGCTTCCCTGGCACCTTCTTGGATGATTTTGTAGCAGATTGCCTTCAATGAGATACCTCCCATGAATAACTTTCCCTAGCCCCAGAGAAGATGCATTTCCAGCAAATTTGGCCAACCAGCATTATGATGGCTTCTGTGCCATCTAGTGAGTCAAAGCTGTGCGCTCTCCAACACAATCAGGATCTCAGCCCTGGGGTGGGTGCCTCTTCCTTGGGTGCTCTACCTCAGTCCCAGGGTTGTAGCTGTTCCTTATAGCTGGTCTTCCTATATGCTTTAGAGTCCCTTGAATTGCTCTTACTAGTCAACCTTTTGTTACCCCAGTCCTGGTTGTAGTTAAATATTGCTTATATTAAGCTTTTCTTGTTCAAATTACTGTGTGATTTCCATCTCATGATTGGACTGACTGATAGAAGACACCTTAAAGTACTGTCAGGAAAAATTATGAAAGACTCTGAAATAGGCAAAAAAGATTACTTAGTATCTAGTGTACCCTTCTGTGTTATCTGTGCCTTTCATCTTCTTTGAACATTTTTATGTTTTGTCAAGCTATAGAAAAATGATAGTAGTGGAAATGATTCTTGTTCACAGAAATGCAAATTAATTTTATCCAGTGCAGATATGGTTGATCCCTCCCCTCTAAAACAGGTTTATATATATGTTAACACATTTATTTCAATATCCCTGACTGCCTACATATGTGTGTATTCTTTTATCCTGTTTTGAATCTGTTGTAATATCCTCTGGAACCATCTTTAATTAATGAACTAAATTTAATCTTTGGTATCTGTTAAAAAATATGTTGGTAAAAATAGCACTTACTACATGAAATGTCTGTGAAAATTAAATGAGGAATTGGGTGTGATGAACACACATGCACAGCCTCTCCCGTCATCAACATCCCCCACCAAAGTGGTACATTTATTATAATTGATGAACCTCCACTGACATAACATTATCACCCCAGTCCATAACTACATGAGGGTTGATTCTTGGTGTCGTATACTCTGAGTTTGGACAAATTTATAGTGATGTATATCTGCCATTATAACATCATACAGAACTGTTTCAATGCCCTAAAAATTTTCCGGGTTTCTCCTATTCATTGGTCCCTCCCACTTAAGCCCCAGCTGCCACTAGTCATATTACTGTCTCCATAGTTTTTGCCTTTTTCAGAATACCACATAGTTGGAATCGTATAATATGTAGCCTTCTCACATTGGCTTCTTTTACTTAGTAATACGCATTCAAGTTTCCTCCTTATCTTTTCATGACTTGAAAGCTAATTTCTTTTTAGTGTTGAACAATATTGTGGAAATTGAAAAACTGATTCTAAAATTTATATGAATAGGCAAATAACCTAAAATAGCCAAATTTTAAAGATAAATATGAAGTTCTTGCACTATCTGAATTCAATAATTAGTCAACCTTCAGTAAATTGTACAGTATAGCATTGGCTTAAAGGTAAGCAAATACATAAATGGAATAGAATATAGTTCAGAAATAGGTCGACATATATATAATTGATTTTCAAGAAAGATGCAAAGGCAATTTGGTGGAGAATGGAAACATTAAATGAGTAGTGCTGGAACTGTTGGAAATCCATATGCAAACCCAAACCAGAACAAAACAATAAGAAAATAAACTTTGATTCAAACCTTGATTATAATAAAATATTAACCCTAAATGGATCCTTATCTGTTTTTTAGCATATTCACTAATAATCTATATTTTTTTAAATTTTAATTTCTATTAGACTACTAAGGGAAACAATGGAGAAAATTCAGTTTAAAAGATTTTCCAACGTTCCTTATTAATTTTAGACCTGTTTGTACCCATGCCTTATGGCTGAGATGCATAAATTTAGTAAATGCACAGAAGGGAATGAGAATCTATACCCAGATATTATGTAAGACTTATTTTGGTATGAGCATACCAGGCAATCGGATTCACTTTAATAGTTTTTAAAATAATTTTTCATTTTTACTTACTCTAAATTAGTTTGTTATTTTACTAAATTGCTAGTTGATCATAGTTTAAAAAAAGATTGCTTGAAAGAATTAATTTCAGATTTTATATATAGAGTGGCTCTTTTTTGACAGGAGAAGAAACACTCTTGGATGAGGCCTTTTATCTTTACAGTCCCTCAAAGGATAATTCCTGCCCACTGGAGTAAATGATAACCCTTTCCTTCTGTGAGAACAAGGTAAGTGCAATTTCCATTGAGATTCCTTGTTTGTTCACCTTGAATTTGATTGTTTGGGATCCATTTCCCTATGAAAATAACATTGTTTCCCAAAGGGAACCAGCAATAGAAGTTTACTAACCATTACCCCACACAGAGAAGAATGTGTACACTATCTTCTGGAATTGCTTAGCAAAGACACGAACAGAGAGACGGCTTCTTTTACTTTTATCCTAAATAGTGCTATCCATTTTATTTTAGTACTTTTTGGTCAATGCTGTAAATCTCATGTTTATTCATGCCTGGATATAGTTCCTGGACCTATTATTTTAGGGCACACTACCTCTATGTTGTCCTTGATCATCTTTGTATCCAGCCCCAGAACCTAGCATGGTATCTGAAATATACTTGGTACTCAATAAATATTGAATAATTTTTTTTAATGGTCAATTCTGGAAGGAGTTCAATGAAAGAGCTACTTTTCTATACAGGTGGTAGACAGTAATTTCTGAAGGGCATTTTGCCACAAAGTATCAGTAATTCAAAAGATTTACATCTTTTATCTACTAATTTATCTTTTGGGACCATATCCAAAAGAAATAATCAGAACTATGCAAAAATGTACACATAAATAACTTCAGTATCGCTATGTTTATAATAGAATACACAAACAAATGCCAGTATAATCTAAAAGGCATAGTATATAAGAGAATGGGTAAGTAAATTATTCTAAAACTGTAAAATGGAAGAATATGCTTCTCTTGAAAAGATATTTATAGTCTATTTATTTTTTCAGTTTCAAAATGTCCTCTTACCTATTCTTTTTCATGCTTTGGGCTTTCATTATTTTTTATGTCTTTATATAGACATATTTATACATTAGTCTCTCCATATATAATATATATGTATATGTATGTGTGTGTATATATATATATATATATATATATATATATAATTTGGTAGGAGTAGAGTTTACCTTTTTCTTTGCTTTGGTTTTGATTTTTTGTTTTGTTGCCAAATTTTCTTTGGATGAGATTAATTCCATCTGGGTTACTATTTGCCTCAAAAAGCATCTCTTCTCTGTTTACCTGGAGACTCTTAATCTTTTTGGCACCTGAGTGGGAGGACTGGATGTGCATGCTTTATTTTTATGAGTCAGCAGTTCTCTCCCTGAGGAGAGTAAAGAAAGGAGACAGGGACTTGTTTCAGCAGTCAACAGTTGGAAAACTTCAATTTAGGACATTTTCTCTCTGATTTTGTTGAAACTATTTTACCAATGTTATCATAAAAATTACCCTAACCTTAGATTTCTGTTTTAACTTCAGCTTTGGGTATTCCCATCTAATTCATGGAGAACACTGGTAATAATGAGACACTACTGTAGGACTTTAGTCTGTGGTTACTCAGCACATATTTTTTCTGCATTACCATGTCACTTCTGATTACAAATGTGAAATTGTAAAGACTTACAGTTTCCTTAAAGGACTTTGCCTTCTTAGTTTACAACCAGAATCAGGATAAAGAAAGTATAACTGCATGGTGAAATTGCTTCACCTCCAATCCAGCCAGCATGATTGAACCAGCTGGGGTGGTATTAGCCTTTTTTGTAACTTACTTTTGCTCTAACTCTGTCCTCTAGGTGGAAGACTATTAGTGGGGTCCTCAAAAGTGTATACTTCTTACATAAATCACTGCTAATAATTCTCTGCAACAAAAGAATATCGTGCCAGCTCCCTATGATTTGTTCCAATTTGTTTCTCTTTGGTCCATGGTATATTGTATTTAGCTGATAGTTCACAGACCTTGTTCTATAAGTTATGGGCTCTAGTGCTTGTAGAAATTAATATTCTATGTTTTTAAAATTCTTTAGAAAAGAGAATCTGTTTGGTCTATCTCAGGTTAAATGTCCTTAAGTCCAAGCAACCATGATCCACATATGTTGAATTCATCTACAAACATGTTTGGAGGGGCTCTATTTCTAGGTAACGAGCAGTTCTTATGGAAAAAGTAAACAAATAAAAAAAATGAAGTCATTGGGAAATGGATATACATTCAGAAATTTTTTACTAAGATCAATTAATTTCATTTTAGATAGCTGAGACACTTCACCTAATTCATTATCAATCAATCCCAAATTCAAAAGGATTTATCATAATGAAAATTGTTTTCCTTAATTGCACATATAATCTATCAAAGCAAATATTGCACCAGACGAAATTAGACAGGCAAGAAAGACTTTATTCAATGTTATTGCAATAGGAGAGAAAAGACAGAGTTGGGTTCAGGCTGAACACTGCTGACAAAAAGGGAAGGGGGGGTTTGTTCTTTTTTTTTTTCATCACTGGGGTGAGCTAGTGGAAAAGTACTGGAACATTAGAATGGAAGTTGATCAATGGGATGTGTGATATTAAGTTATTGCTGAGTTTGCAACTGTTTTTCTCTGTGATTAGGCCATCTGTGTTTGCTAATTGGCACCCATCAAAGTCAGGCTCCTACCCTCCACAGAGACTGAGAGATACGGCTTCTATATTTCTGGATAAATACATTTCAAAGGGATGGCTCTCAGGTCCTTGAGAAAGAAATTCCTGGGTTGTACAACTGGCTAGAGCCTTTAAAAGAGATTTACATATATCACAAAGTGTTAGAGAAAGAATTTATAATGATAAGCTCACTAAAGTAAAGCTGAGAGAAACATTAAGGCCATTTTGGTCAAATCTTAGGTAAATAAAAATACTTTTAACTTTTCCCGATTCATTTTTATTTAGCCTGTCCTAATTCTTATTGAATACCATCTTTTAAAATAATGTCAAAACATCTTTTGTTTTCAAAGCGTGTTAAAAGATGCCAAGCTCATGAGTTAGCTTTGAAAAACAAGGCTGTAACTCTAAGTTTCAGTGCCACATTTTTCTCTGTAGAATTGTTTGAATTACTCAGTTATGGTAGAAACAACAGGGGTGACAATGACATGGGTGAAAATTAGTCTTGTGTTCAAATTACTATTGAAGTACTTACTTACCATCTTTGCTGGTTAGGGAAATTTCTCCAAGTGTCATTTTCCTTATTTGAAAACTGAAGGACATATTTACCTTGTAGAACTTTTATAAAGTATAATGAGATATTTGTGTAAATGAATAGAATATGTTCATAGTATGAACTCAATAAATATGTATATTATTATTACAGTATTTGTGGGGAAAATTGTAATCCTTGGGTTGTAAATAATTAAGATTTGCAAAAACTCTCTGAGGGAAATTTAACAGAGAATAGGATGCCTGTAGCTTCCACCTTGGATCTGATGAGTTGACCCTATCATGACAGAGCTGCAGAGTACATTGCATTTACCTAAATTCTGTGGTGTTGTCTGCCAGCTCCATAAGAAATAGTTAACATTCTAGAACAGAGAGTTCAAATATGGACAGGGATATTCTTGCAAAGAAAGGTAAAGTCTTGGTATAAGTCAAAGAAATATGGCTAAAGCAGAAAAGTAAGGTAAAAGATATGGGCCATATAGGCTATACTTCCTTTTTTTAAATTTTCCTGTTGATAGCTATACTCTGTGAAGAAATCTACAGGTAAGAATTATATATGGAACATTGGGGGACTTTCAAGATGGTGGAGAAGTAAGATGTGGAGATCACTGTCCTCCCCACAAATACAGCAAAAATACATCTGAATGTATAACAACCCCTACAGAACACCTACTGAATGCTGGCAGAAGATCTCAGACTTCCCAAAAGGCAAGAAACTCCCCCACATACCTGGGTAGGGCAAAAGAAAAAAGAAAAAACAGAGACAAAAGAATAGGAATGGGCCCTGCACCAGTGGGAGGGAGCTGTGAAGGAGGGAAAGCTTCCACACACTAGGAAGCCCCTTCCCTGGTGGAGACGGGGGTTGGGCGGGGTGTAAGCTTCGGAGCCACAGAGGAAAGCAGAGCAACAGGGGTGCAGAGGGCAAAGCAGAGAGATTCCCGCACAGAGGATCTGTGCCGACTGGCACTCACCAGCCTGGGAGGTTTGTCTGCTCACCCACTGGGGTGGTTGGGGGCTGGGAGCTGAGGCTTGGGCTTCAGTGGTCAGACTCCAGGGAGAGGACTGGGGTTGGCTGTAAGAACACAGCCTGAAGGGGACTAGTGCTCCACAGCTAGCTGGGAGGGAGTCCAGGAAAAAGTCTGGACCTGCCTAAGAGTCAAGGGACCATTGTTTCGGGGTGCGTGAGGAGAGGGGATTCAGAGCACTGCCTAAAACGAGATTCAAAGACGGGCACGAGTCATGGCTATCAGCGCGGACACCAGAGACAGGCATAAAATGCTGTAGCCACCAAGAATCCTGTGTGCAAGCACAGGTCACTATCCACACCTCCCCTCCCAGAATCCTGTGCAGCCCGCCCCTGCCAGGGTCCCATGAATCAGGGACAACTTCCTGGGAGAACAAATGGCATGCCTCTGACTAGTACAACATCACGCTGGCCTCTACCATCACAGGCTCACCCTGCATTCCGTGCCCCTCCCTCCCCCCAGGGTGAGTGAGCCAGAGCCATCTAATCAGCTACTCCTTTAACCCCCTCCTGTCTGGGAGAAGAAAAGATGCCAGAGGGCCACCTACATGCACAAGCAGGGCAAAGTCCAAAGCTGAACCCCAGGAGCTGTGCAAACAAAGAAGAAAAAGGGAAATCTCTCTATGCAGCCTCAGGAGCAGAGGATTAAGTCTCCACAATCAACTTGATGTACCCTGCATCTGTGGAATACCCAAATAGACAACGACGCATCCCAAAATTGAGGCGGTAGATTTTGGGAGCAACTGTAGACTTGGGGTTTGCTTTCTGCATCTAATTTGTTTCTGGTTTTATGTTTATCTTAGTTTAGTATTTAAAGCTTATTATCATTGGTAGATTTGTTTATTGATTTAGTTGCTCTCTTCCTTTTTATATACACATATATATATATATTTTTTTTCCTTTTTCTCTTTTTGTGAGTGTGTATGTGTATGCTTCTTTGTGTGATTTTGTCTGTATAGCTTTGCTTTTACCATTTGTCCTAGGGATCTGTCTGTCCTTTTTTTAGTATAGTTTTTAGAGCTTGCTATCATTGCTGGATGTGTTTACTGGTTTGATTGCTCTCTTGCTTTTTTTTAATTACTATTTTATTTTAATGATTTTTTTTTTACTTTAATAAATTTTTTTATTTTTTTAACTTTCTTTCTTTCTTTCTTTTGGTTCTGTTTTTCTTTCTTTCTTCCTTTCTTTCTTTCTTTCTCTTTCTTTTTTCCTCCCTTTTCTTCTGAGCTGTGTGATTGACAGGGTCTTGTTGCTCTGGCCAGGTGTCAGGACTGAGCCTCTGATGCAGGAGAGCCAAATTTAGGACATTGCTCCACTGGAGACCTCCTGGTCCCATGTAATATCAATTGGTGAGAGCTCTCCCAGAGATCTCTGCCATAATGCTAAGACCCAGCTCCACTCAACAACCAGCAAGCTCCAGTGCTGGACACCCCATGCCAAACAGCTAGCAAGACAGGAACACAGCCCCACCCATGAGCAGAGAGGCTTCCTAAAATCATAATAAGGTCACAGACACCCCAAAATAAACCACCAGATGCAGTCCTACCCACCAGAAAGACCAGATCCTGGTTCATCCACCAGAACACAGGCACCAGTCGCCTCCACCAGGAGCCCTACACAATCCACTTAACCAAGCTTACCCACTGGGGACAGACACCAAAAACAATGGGAACTATGAACATACAGCTGCGAAAAGGAGACCCCAAACACAGTTACGTTATGCAAAATGAGAAGACAGAGAAATACACAGCAGATAAAGGAGCAAGGTAAAAACCCACCATACCAAACAAATGAAGAGGAAATAGGTAGTCTACCTGAAAAAGAATTTAGAGTAATGATAGTAAAGATGATGCAACATCTTGGAAATAGAATGGAAAAAATACAAGAAAGTTTTAACAAGGACCTAGAAGAACAAAAGAGCAAAGAAACATAGATGAACAATACAATAAATGAAATTAAAAATTCTCTACAAGGAATCAATAGCAGTCTAACTGAGGCAGAAGAACGGATAAGTGACCTGGAAGATAAAATAGTGGAAATAACTACCACAGAGCAGAATAAAGAAAAAAGAATGAAAAGACTTGAGGATAGTCTCAGAGACATCTGGCTCAAAATTAAACACACCAACATTCGAATTATAGGGGTCCTAGAAGAAAAAGAGAAAAAGAAAGGGTCTGAGAAAATATTTGAAGGGATTATAGTTGAAAACTTCCCTAATAGGGGAAAGGAAATAGTCAATCAAGTCCAGGAAGCACAGAGGGTCCCATACAGGATAAATCCAAGGAGAAACACGTCAAGACGCAGATAAATCAAACTACCAAAAATTAAATACGAAGAAAAAATATTAAAAGCAGCAAGGGAAAAGCAACAAATAACACATAAGGGAATCCCCAACAGGCTAACAGCTGATCCTTCAGCAAAAATTCTGCAAACCAGAAAGGTGTGGCAGAACATATTTAAAGTGATGAAAGGGAAAAACCCACAACCAAGATTACTCTACCCAGCAAGGATCTCATTCAGATTCGAAAGAGAAACTAAAACCTTTACATACAAGCAAAAGCTAAAACAACTCAGCACCACCAAACCAGCTTTACAACAACTGCTAAAGGAACTTCTCTAGGCAGGAAACACAAGACAAGAAAAACACCTCCAATAACAAACCCAAAACAATTAAGAAAATGGTAATAGGAATATACATGTTGATAATTACCTTAAATGTAAATGAATTAAATGCTCCCACCAAAAGACATAGACTGGCTGAATGGATACGAAAACAAGACCCATATATATGCTGTCTACAAGAGACCCACTTCAGACCTAGGAACACATACGGACTGAAAGTGAGGGGATGGAAAAATATATTCCATGCAAAAGAAAATCAAAAGAAAGCTGGAGTAGCAATTCTCATATCAGACAAAATAGACTTAAAAATAAAGACTATTACAAGAGACAAAGACAGACACTACACAATGATCAAGGGATCAATCCAAGAAGAAGATATAACAATTTTAAATATTTATGCACCCAACATAGGAGCACCTCAATACAAAAGGCAAATACCAACAGTCATAAAAAGGGAAATCAACAGTAACACAATCATAGTAGATGACTTTAACATCACACTTTCACCAATAGGCAGATCATCCAAAATAAAAATAAATAAGGAAACACAAGCTTTAAATGACACATTAGACAAGATGGACTTAATTGATATTTATAGGACATTCCATCCAAAAAAACAGAATACACTTTTTACTCAAGTGCTCACGGAACATTCTCCAGGATTGATCATACATTGGGTCACAAATCAAGCCTTGGTAAATTTAAGAAAATTGAAATAGTGTCAAGTATCTTTTCTGACCACAACGCTATGAGACTAGATATCAATTACAGGAAAATATCTGTAAAAAATACAAACAAATGGAGGCTAAACAATACACTACTTAATAACCAAGAGTTCACTGAATAAATCAAAGAGGAAATAAAAGACTACATAGAAACATGTGACAATGAAAACATGATGTCCCAAAACCTATGGGATGCAGCGAAAGCAGTTCTAAGGGGGAAGTTTATAGCAATACAATCCTACCTCAAGAAACAGGAAACATCTCAAATAAACAACCTAAAACAATTAGAGGAAGAAGAACAACAACAACAACAAAAAGTTAACAGAAGGAAAGAGATCATAATGATCAGAAGTAAATGAAAAAGAAATGAAGGAAACAATAGCAAAGATCAATAAAACTAAAAGCTGGTTCTTTGAGAAGATAAATAAAATTGACAAACCATTAGGCAGACTCATCAAGAAAAAAGGGAGAAAACTCAATAGAATTAGAAATGAAAAAGGAGAAGTAACAACTGACACTGCAGAAATACAAAGGATCATGAGAGATTACTACAAGCAACTCTATGCCAATAAAATGGACAACCTGGAAGAAATGTACAAATTCTTAGAAAAGCACAACTTTCCGAGACTGCAACAGGAAGAAATAGAAAATATAAAAAGACCAATCAGAAGCACTGAAATTGAAACTGTCATTAAAAACCTTCCAACAAACAAAAGCTCAGGACCAGATGGCTTCACAGGAGAATTCTATCAAACATTTAGAGAAGAGCTAACACCTAAGCTTCTCAAACTCTTCCAAAATACAGCAGAGGGAAGAACACTCCCAAACTCATTCTATGAGGCCACCATCACCCTGATACCAAAACCAGACAAAGATGTCACAAAAAAAGAAAACTACAGACCAATATCACTGATGAAGATAGATACAAAAATACTCAACAAAATACTAGCAAACAGAATCCAACAGCACATTAAAAGGATCAAATGCCATGATCAAGTAGGGTTTATCCAGGAATGCAAGGATTCTTTGATATATGGAAATCAATCAATATAATAAACCATATTAACAAATTGAATGAGAAAAACCATATGAGCATCTCAATAGATGCAGAAAAAGCTTTTGACAAAATTCAACACCTATTTATGACAAAAACCCTGCAGAAAGTAGGCATTGAGGGAACTTACCTCAACATAATAAAGGCCATATATGACAAACCCACAGCCAACATTGTTCTCAATGTTGAAAAACTAAAAACATTTCCACTAAGATCAGGAACAATACAAGGTTGCCCACCCTCTCCACTATTATTCAACATAGTTTTGAAAGTTTTAGCCACAGCAATCAGAGAAGAAAAGGAAATAAAAGCAATCCAAATTGGAAAAGAAGTAAAGATGTCACTGTTTGCAGATGACATGATACTATACATAGAGAATCCTATAGATGCTACCCAAAAACTACTAGAGGTAATCAATGAATTTAGTAAAGTGTTAGGATACAAAACTAATGCACAGAAATCTCTTACATTCCTATACACTAATGATGAAAAATCTGAAAGAGCAATTGAGTAAACACTACCACTTACCATTGCAACAAAAAGAATAATACACCTAGGACTAAACCTATGTAAGGAAACAAAAGACCTCTATGCAGAAAATTATAAGACACTGATGAAAGAAATTAAAAATGAGATAAACAGATGGAGAGATATAACATGTTCTTGGATTGGAAGAATCAACATTGTGAAAATGACTATACTGCCCAAAGCAATCTATAGATTCAATACAATCCCTATCAATCTACTAATGGCATTGTTCACAGAACTAGAACAAAAAAATTCACAATTTGTATGGAAACACAAAAAACCCTGAATAGCCAAAACAATCTTGAGAAAGGAAAATGGAGCTGGAGGAATCAGACTCCCTGACTTCAAACTTTACTACAAAGCTACAATAATCAACACAGTATGGTACTGGCAAAAATAAATAAATAAATAAATATACATCAATGGAACAGGGTAGAAAGCCCAGAGATAAACCCACACACGTATGGTCAACTTATCTTTGATAAAAGAGGCAAGAATATACAATGGAGGAAAGACAGCCTCTTCAATAAGTGATGCTGGAAAAACTGGACAGCTATATGTAAAAGAATGAAATTAGAACACTCCCTAACACCATACACAAAAATAAACTCAAAATGGATTAAATCACCTAAATTTAAAGTCAGACACTATAAGACTCTTAGAGGAAAACATAGGCAGAACACTCTGTGACATAAATGGCAGCAAGATCCTTTTTTACCCATCTCCTAGAGAAAGGGAAATAAAAACAAAAATAAACAAATGAGACCTAATGAAATTTAAAAACTTTTTCACAGCAAAGGAAACCATAAACAAGACAAAAAGACAGCCCTCAGAATGGGAGAAAATATTTGCAAATGAAGCAACTGACAAAGGATTAATCTCCAAAATATACAAGCAGCTCATGCAGCTCAATATCAAAAAACAAACAACCCAATCCAAAAATGGTCAGAAGACCTAAATAGACATTTCTCCAAAGAAGATATACAGATTGCTAACAAACACGTGAAAGGATTCTCAACATCACTAATCATTAGAGAAATGCAAATCAAAACTACAATGAGGTATATCACCTCACACTGGTTAGAATGGCCATTAACAAAAAATCTACAAACAATAAATGCTGGAGAGGGTATGGAGAAAAGGGGACCCTCTTGCACTGTTGGTGGGAATGTAAATTGATACAGCCCCTATGGAGAACATGTATGGAGGTTCCTTAAAAAACTAAAAATAGAACTACCATATGATCCAGCAATCCCACTACTGGGCATATACCCCGAGAAAACCATAATTCAAAAACAGTCATGTTCCACAATGTTCATTGCAGCTCTATTTACAATGGCCAGGACATGGAAGCAACCTAAGTGTCCATCGACAGATGAATGGCTAAAGAAGATGTGGCACATATATACAATGGAATATTACTCAGCCATAAAAAGAAACGAAATTGAGTTATTTGTAGTGAGGTGGATGGACTTAGAGACTGTCATACAGAGTAAAGTAAGTCAGAAAGAGAAAAACAAATACCGTATGCTAACACATATATATGGCATTAAAAAAAAAAAGGTTCTGAAGAATCCAGGGGCAGGACAGGAATAAAGATGCAGACGTAGAGAATGGACTTGAGGACACAGGGAGCTGGGATGAAGTGAGAGAGTGGCATGGACGTATATACACTACCAAATGTAAAATAGATAGCTAGTGAGAAGCAGCAGCATAGCACAGGGAGATTAGCTTGGTGCTTTGTGACCGCCTAGAGGGGTGAGATAAGGAGGGTGGGAGGGAAATGCAAGAGGAGGAGATATGGGGATATATGTATATGTATAGTTGATTCACTTTGTTATACAGCAGAAACTAACACACCATTTTAAAGCAATTATACTCCAATAAAGATGTTAAAAAACAAAGAATTATACAAGAAATTTTTTTTTTTTTGCCCAGGGTACAAAGTGGATCCATATTTTAAAATCTTACATTTGGGGGCTTTTATGGGCTGAATTGTGTCCCTTGGAAATTCATTTGTTGGTCCCTTAACCCCCAGTATAATGGTATTTGTGGTGCAATATTTGGGAGGTATTTAGGTTTAGATGAGATCATGGGGGTAGAGTCCTCATGACCTTCTGGGATTAGTACCTGGTAAGAAGAGGAAGAGATAGTAGTATTCTCTCTCTGTCACATAAGGACTCAGCTAGAAGGTGGCCATCTCCAAGCAGAAAGAGAGCTCTCACACCAGGACTCAACTATGCTGGCATCCTGATCTTGGACTTCCAGCCTCCAGAACTTGGAGAAAATAAATTTCTGTTTAAAATATGTGCTATTTTATTCAGCCCACACTGACTAAGACAGAGCCCATCCTAGATTACCAAAAACTTAGAAAAAAATGCAAAGAACTTCTTTCTAAAGAATCTTCTGAAAAATAAATGTCTTTGGGAAAATAAACCCTAAATGATCTCAAAATGAGTGTTCAGAAAAATGGATTGGTTTCCTCTTCATAAAATTCACTTGCCAGTGATGGAGTCCAGGGCACATTACCCCCAAATTTGGGAACATTGCACTTTGAATAAATTAAGCTGAAGGAGTTTGAGAAAATGGCAGAAGCAGGAAGATCGCTCTGATATCCCCCGCCATCCACACCCCCCCAACTTCTTCCCTGAAATAAGTCACAAAACCTAATGTGAGAAGTGCCCTCCTTATACTCGGAAGAAAGGTGCATCCTTATATCCAAAAACTAAGGGATGCTGAGAAGAATCTTTACAAACAAACTTGCTGCGTTTCCCCCAGTTTACTACAATTACTCATACTCTTTAATTTCTCATAATTTCTACACAACTGTCCACACTTCGTGCAATTTAGCATAAAAGTACTCAAGCTTACCTGTTTTTTTCAGGTCATTTCCTTATGAAGTCTCCCGTGTCACATAAATTTTTAAAAATTTGTATGTTTTTCACCTGTTAGGCTGTCTTTGTCAGTTCAATTTTTAGACCCTGTCAAGGACCCTAAGAGTATTGAGGACAACTTTTTCCTTCCCTACACCAGTTATTTAGGAGGAAATGGATTTCTATAAAGTAGGTTTTACTCCAGGACAAAGTAATCCACTGGTGTTTGAAATCCAAGCATTTGAAATACCCTTTCTTGCAACTTTCTTTTCTTGAATCTACTCTGGAAGCCAAGTCTATCTTTAAACATATTGGTTAACTCCTCAAATTTTCTTCAACAAATGCTGCATTTCTTTAGCTTTAGGGGTTCCTTGACCTATTATAATGCAAATGAGTTTTTAAAAGTTAACATTATGAGTCAATAGTTCATTCATTGCACATTTTATTTATTTGTTTATTCAATAAACTTTCACTAAGCCCTTATTCTATCCCAGGCAGTGCTCTAGGAGTAGGGGACACAGTCCCGACCAAAGCAGACTCAAATGCCAACCTTTTGGAGTTTATACTGTTTAAGTAGCTAACAGTCCTAGTTTCAACTGGACAGTTATAATACCTATAAGAACCAGAAAATGAGAGAAAGACACCTAGAATATATAGATCATTAAATGCTCAAAGCTAACTTCACTTATTTGAAAACTTTCAGAGTTTGTGCTGCTTAGTGGATATGTCCTAGCATCTTCTCTTCTCCAGTTTTGCTTTCTCTCTCTGGAAATTGAAGGGTTAGGAAACTCCCACATCTAAAATTTATAGAATCTGTAAGAGTTTGTAAAGGAATGGGTCTCAGCACAATGCCAAAGAGTATATTACAGAGACACATTCTGAAAGGGAGATACATCTTCCTTTAAAATGTGAACATCTCTGATTTATCCTTCATGATTTTATATCACAAGGCCACTTTATATGTAGTCCCCAAGGTCTAATTGAAGATCTGTTCACCAGAAGAAAGAAGGCAATTAAGGACAGCAGGACCCAGTTCACTTACCTTCTACTTGTGTCTAATTATGGAAAAGTTATGCTTTTTAGTTTATATTTTCAGAAGCTCCTGTAAACCTTTTTGGTTGTGAAGGTAAACATCTTTCAGAAAAACATACCTTCCCCTGAGGTGCTTGCAAATATCATATCTGTTGTAGAACACACAGAAGACAGAACTATGTGCTCAAATTAGAGAGGAAAATTGAAATTTATCAGTGGATCACTTAAGAGTGACTGATGTAAATAGTTGGAGGAAAATAGCTCTTTCTGATTTGAAACTATGCTTTCTACACAATTGGTATCCACATAATAGGTAAATCAAATCATGACTTTACTCCTCCATGACTGTAAATTAACAGTGAGTAAATAGCAAGACATTAGAATTGTACTGTTCCATAAGCATAAGTATAAATGTTAATCTGAATCTCTTGAGTTTGCAAAATTTGGCTGGAAATACTGTTAAAACATACTTTCTCAAGAGAATGTTCGTTGCTTCCAGCCTCCAAAAAAACTGCAAATACAACAGCAGCATCTTTTCACTGCAGCATTTTGGAGCTGTCCCCATCCAGCAGGAAGTGGGATATATGCAAAGGTCTGCAAAACTAAAAAAAAAAAAAAAAAAAAATACTGCTGTTTTAAAATAAAGTTCAACAAACTTTGGTTTAACTTCTTGCAAAGGTCGCATCAGGATTAGTTTAAATTTCAGGTCAAGAGGCAGCTTGCTTCCTATTTGATCTGCAGCAATTGAAGCATATCTAATAGAAGCACTATTTTAAACACAAAGGTTAAACACTGTTGCATTTTGACAAAGATTAAATGCCTGTTTACTGAAGTTAATGACTTAATAGCATTTTGAATACCATTCTTTATATAAAGGTTAATCTCATATTTTTAACTTCATGTTTCCTTTCTTAAAAGGAAATACTCATTAGGACCCAAACAATTATCTAATTGTTAATGTGTTTTGATCTTATTTATAGTTCTTCAACCAGAGTATTATCTGTTTTGATTGCAAGAAATTTTTTAAAGCATTCAAGAAGAAAAATGCTTAAAGAGAGAAATCAGGTTATTAGAGAATTACTGCTTTCAAAGACTCCAAAGGAAAGGAATGAAGGTTTTAGAAAGATATCTATTGCAAAGATATAATCTATTGTGGGATCGTATACTTGCCAAGGACATACGTGAGACCAGTCAATTTCTATTTTTTGTAAAAGCAAATAGTTGATTTCTTTCTATTTGTTGTAAAAACAAATAATTTTCTGGGCTCAATAGAAAAGTCACAATCAGATGATCATACTGTCGACAGAAAAAAATGCACAATGTGAGTGTTGTGAGTTAAGCTTTATCTGGGGCAAAATGAGGACTATGGCCCGGGAACCAGCATTTAAGATAGCTCTGAGAAACCACTCCAAAAAGGTTGGGTGGGAGTTCAGTGTTATATATGAATTTAGTGAAGGGGTGGTACGTGCAGTCAAGCGCACATTTTGGCAGAGGCTTGCTGCTTGTCACGAGGAGCAGATGTCACCATTAATGATTTTAATGCTTTGTAGATATGGGGAGGTGCAAGAATTGGGCTCATAAAATCTCCTGAAAATAACTATCTAATGGCCTGGTCTTCCAGTTTTTCCCAGAGCACAGAGTGCCTCATTCCTGATCTCCACCCTGAACTCCTTTCAGGGTGTGTTGAAGGTCAGTGGCTACAGCGGTTGTTGACTTATTCCTTGTTGAGGCAGATAGCAAGTACCAATTTTTAGTTGGCAGTACTTATCAGAAGATGTAAAAAAAATTTACTATACAAGAGAAAGGCTCCTAGTCAATTTGGCATTTACTCTGGATGACATTTTTAGTTAATATGATTCCAATAGTTTAATGGGTGTAGTGCATTAATTAGAAAAAAATATGCTAAAGTATATTGTCCATCCTTTTTTCAATATCTCTAAATGACTAAAAACACCTCACCTTACTCCCTACTTAGAAATTAAACTTAAAATTCAGACATTGCAAATGGGTGCTGAGTTTTGAAGATGGTATACATTTGGGGAAAATACTCATATTTTCTTGTACTATAGATTTATTGCTTTACAGGTAAAATATCAAACTTTGATGAAACATTTCAAATTCAATCACATGTACTATTAAGAGTAGCACAGCTGTGGCAAAGTTTGTTACCCAAAATCTGGGTTTGCCTTTTGGTGGGTGCCAAGGATTTATTATGACTTGCAGCAAGTAAGGAGAACTCCAGGCCTCTTTCCCAAAGCAGTGTCTCCCTGAACTGCAAAACTGGGGACGTTTCAAGCTAAGGGTACATGTGTATTCATGAAGGGGCTTGAGCAGAGGAGAATTCAACACAGAATTGGGGCAAAGATCAACAGAGTCCAAGCTTTAGTTGATGGATGTCAGGAGGGTCAACATCATCATTCCATCCTCCACCTGGGTGGGGGGCCTTTGTTCCTGCAGAACTGTATATCCCTTGAGGGGAACTAGGACTCTACTTTATCACTGAACTATTGTTTGCCTTTCTCTGCTCTTGTGTCCCTTTGTTCTTTTTTTTTTTTTTTTTTTGCGGTGCACTGTTGTGGCCTCTCCAGCTGCAGAGCACAGGCTCCGGATGCGCAGGCTCAGCGGCCATGGCTCATGGGCCCAGCCGCTCCGCAGCATGTGGGATCTTCCCGGACCGGGGCACAAACCCGTGTCCCCTGCATTGGCAGGCAGACTCTCAACCACTGCGCCACCAGGGAAGCCCCCTTTGTTCTTTTAAGATCATTAATTACTGAGACCTGCTCAAGGCCAAGCATTGGGGCCAGGCTGAGATCACAAAATGGCTTAGGCCAAAATGGATTCTCTTATGTCAAGAAAGCCATTCCTGATTCTCTTTCTCTGGAGACCCCCGAACCTATCTGCTTACAAGTTTGTGCATATTACATGTAATTTATTTCAAGGTTATGGTATAGATGACAGAAAGTGAAGGAGGACAACATCAGAAAAACGATTGTGAGAACCCCCCTCCTTTTAAAGGAGAGAGCTCAGTCAGGCAAAGGAATGCCATCTGATCTCTCAGAAGGTGAAATCCAGTGAGGAGTGGAAGCCAAATTTCACTTCTGAATGAGGTAAACAAATGGGATAATGTAAATGGAGCCATACAGGGAACAAAGGATAGTGTGCTAAACTCATGACTAGTTCAAAAAGAATCTGAGGGTAAATCTAGGACTTCTTGGGATAAAGAAGTGGATAAAATCAACTGGTTCAAGGTCCCAATAGATCCATGCACCATTTTGTATTTTACTGGTTTCATTGCTGTTCTGAAAGTGTTCTGTGTTTATTTCTCCTTGATAATTCTTTCTCTTTTACTTTAGTGTTCCCCACCCCTACCCCCAACTTCAGTTTAGTGTTTCTTGGGAAATGTTACTTTAATTTTAATTATATAAACCTGGTGTCTCCTGTCCATTAGGCCTGCATCTTGGTATTGGTCACCAAAACTCTTTCAGGTGACAATGACCTAAGACAAAGTAGAATGTATAAAAGGGCAAGAGATTATTGGAGGCCGTTTGCAACCTTATTCTCATTTTGTGACTGTAAAACATTTTAAGGATGTTATTGTACTTTTGCTTTAAAAAATGCAAATTTCCTTAGTGATTTCTGAATTGGTTCATAGTGATTCTGAATTGGTTGAAAATATGAAAAAATTGTTGAGCTAAGCATATGGCTATGACAGAAAACCATGGGTACACTATCTATAAAAATCTAATTAATAAAAGATTTAATTCAAGGGATATATAAAGTTTCCTCCAGTTTAAAAAGATTATTCATACAACATTAAAGGAAAGATGAATAAATCATTTGGTTCAAATGAGGAGAAATACTTTAAACTTAACTTATTAACCTTGTTATGTTTAACATGGTTAAGGGGAGGGGAATATTTCCACCTCTACCCTTCTTGAGTTCTTGTATCTGGACTAATAATAAACCTGTCACAAGATAGATTAATAGGTTGTATGGTCAGGCCACTCAAGATGGCAGTTCTCTTGCTCTCTAACCATCCCCTGCCTGACCAGTGCCTGCTGCACCTACACTCTACTCACGTGACTGACCTTCTGACATACTTGCCCTAGGCCCCAGCTAGTGACTGTTCTTATCAAAGGGGCGGTGAGGGGCGTGCCCCTCTGCTGGTCTCCCTGGTAACCGATGAGCCAACCCGACTTAATTCCCCCTATAACTGGCAATCTCCCCTTCCCCCAGGGAACCAAAGACTGTCACCTTGTCCTGCCCGCAGTCTACCTCACACTGTGGGGTGTCAGGACCTTGCTTCAGAGATGTAAGCTCCCCTATCCATTAAACCATCTATGTCTCTGTTGCTGACTCCGGGCTCTTTGGTCTTAAAGCTGGGCAAGCACACGCCTTGTCAACCTGTGGGGTGCAGCCCAACAACGGGAGAAAAAAACAAATTTTAATTCAGGTGCCTGGAGGTACCATAGAAATGGGACCTAAGAAGTGGCCAAAGCAGGCAGCTTTTTTACTTTTCAGACTAAGAAACAATAAATTTGTGAGGAATTGACAGGACAAAGAAATTTAGCTTTTGGGTGCTCAATTAGTGAGGAATCTAAACTTAGGCTTAATTTAGGCTTGGGGTAGAATTAAAGAAGTAACAAAGTTGTTGATATAGGCTTCTTGGTCCGAATTCCCTGTCTCAGGTGATAAGAGTGTCCATTTACCTCCAGATGCATGAAGTGCACTTTTCACATTAGAGATTTATTTCCTGCTTTCAGGGAGACAGAAAGGAGGGTCAGAGTGTCTTATGTTGGCTGTTTTTAAGTAATTTTAATTCAAAATAGTCAATATGCCATTGAGGAACCTTTTGGGGTGGCTTACCCTGGGCTCCAACAGGGACAAACTGTCACAGCTTTCAAGTCATATCAATAGGTAACTCTCCTAAGTGCATCTACTGATATACTTAATTTATAAACTAATACAGTATTATAATTATTACTATTATTTTAAATTATTTTAAAGCAAGAGATATAAATTAATAAATCAATTATCAGGAATATTTACCTAAAACATGGGCTAAAATTCATATTATATAGTATAATTATTTTTAAAGGTAAAACAATATTTCTTTCAATAATTAAGCTTTTTATGTACCTAGTAATATTTTGGATATTATCATTTAATTAAAAATTAGAATGCATTGAGCAATCATAAATGTGTTATTTAAATGGAAAATCAAAAATGGAAACTGAGTCATAAAAGTCATCTATGCATATAGGAAAGTTTCCATTCACACAACAAATATTTATGGAATTCATAATTTCCGATATCAAGGAAAATAGTATTTTTGAACAACTGTCATACATTCATGTGGCATTTATCTCAGAAATAATTTTTAGTCTCTACTTGGGTATGATAGTATTTGGTTAAAGAATAATGATTTTATCTGAATTATGTAAAAGCAAATTACATCTATGTAGTGATGATTTACAGAAGCTACAGCTTCTATTCCAGCAAATGCAAGATCTCAACTGGATCAGTTTTGGTACCACATGAAATTCTCTCACCCATTATAATTTATTATTCAAAATTGTTGAGAATTATTTAGACGAAGGCCATCAAAGTCATTGATATTCAGTTCAAGAAACAAAGTCATTCAAGGAGTAATCATGAAATTTGTAGTTTGCAAACCAAAATAAACTTCTCATTTTCTCACTAATTATTTTCTGTTGATATAGGAAATGCTCCCTGAGTAGGTGACATTTACATTAAGACCTGAAGGATGATAATGAGATAAGGAGCAAGGGCATATTAGAAATAGAAAAGGGCTTGGTACAGAAGAATAGAAAGGAAGCCATTTCAAATAAAGGACACCGAATGAGATAGAAATGAAGAGTCGTGGGCTTCGAAAATTGGCCAACAAATTAATCACAAAGGTGAAGATGAGGATTTTAAGTTTTGTTCCAAATCCAATGGGAATCCAATTTTATTATAGTAAATGACAAAGTTATAGCAATTAGAGGCTAAGAGGAAACAGACCATATCTAGATGTTCTAAAAGTTTCATTCAAAGTTTCCTGTTACTATAAAGCAAGACAATAAAATATTTTCCGGATTAGATTAAATTCATTAGAATAAAACTTGAACAGCAATAACTGTAGAGTTTTAGTGTAGAAAGTAATCACTTTTAGATACAGATATTCATAGTAGTACAGAACTGGAAGAAACCATATAACATAATTTAATTCATCTATAAATGAAGAAACTGAAGTCTGAAGGAGTTAAATGTATGTTTTCCTTTGTATTTTTAAAAATTCCAGACGATAGCTTTACCTAAATTAAATTATGTAAACTTGCATATCAAAATTTAATTAGTTTAGGGGCTTCCCTGATGGCGCAGTGGTTGAGAGTCCGCCTGCCAATGCAGGGGACACGGGTTCGTATCCCGGTCCGGGAAGATCCCACATGCCGCCGAGCGGCTGGGCCCGTGAGCCATGGCCGCTGGGCCTGCGCTCCGGAGCCTGTGCTCCGCAACGGGAGAGGCCACAACAGTGAGAGCCCCGCGTACCGCGAAATAAATAAATAAATAATTAGTTTAAAAGAGCTTAAATGAATGTTTAAATCCTCAATGTTATGGAGAAGAGATTTTTATGATAATTGAAGAATACATATGCCTTCCACTTATGAGTTTACACTACAGTTTAACTTTTTCCCTTTCTTATCCCATTGATTATTATGATTCAATTGTATCTGTAATAAGTATTCAGGTAAGCACTGTTAGAGGGAAGCAGATGCAGTCTCTGAAAAGAATCAATTGTGCATCGAGGTATTAGTGTGGAGAGATTTGGGGAGCCATACAGTTAGAGTTGTTGCTGATATATATTTGAATTTTGGGAGACAAATGTATCTACACAAAAGAATAATGGTAGGCAAGATATGAAAGGTAATTAGAAATGTAAAAAGCAGAACAATAGAGTCTGAAGAATCAAGGGAAGCAACATTTTCCAGAGTAGGAATCGTCAAGAAATGATCTCTAGAGTTTTCAATTGAAAAATCAGAAAGTATATCAGCACTTGACATCCCTGCACTATACAGTCACTGTAACTGCCAAAAACAAAACAAGCAAATTTGAAAAAAACATTAAAATCAAAAATAAAACCCTAAGTAAATCTACTTATGACTGCTTTTGTGAAAAAACTATCTAATTATTTTGTAGGATAGATTGTATGTAATGATACTCTTTTATTTGTACTTATAAGCCAAAGATTTCTAACACATTTTTGTTTTAGTTTAAATCTGTCAGTGGAAATAAATGGAATGATAATTTCATCAGTCTTCCAAGTATATTTTCTAATAATTCAAAGTTTAGTTTATTTTCTCTTATAAATGGATCAAGTTATTTACTCATTTATTCTATATTATTATAGGTCTACTGATTCAGGTACCGTAGATTCAATGCAGACCTGAAGTCTGTACTTAGAGAGCTTATAGCCTAGTGAAAGAAACAAGACATAGATAAAAATCACAAAATAAATTAAGTTATGATGATGACTATAAAGCAGAAGTATGGTGTGTTACAAAAGGTTTAGCAGTGATCATTGAGTCTATATGTGGGATGAAAGGTATATTTGGTTTAAGGCTCCTAGGTTTTTAATGACTTTCCAGCCAGGTTTTATTAACCAAACTTGCCAACCAGTACATGACTTCTGAAAAGTTGATAAAATGTTTAAATTTGTATATTGAATCTGCAATTCTGTGGAAAATTTTATAAACAAAGTTGATTACAAAAGCAGGTATAGATATACACAACTTGAAGGACACAAAAAGATATCTAATCTCCAATACTCTATATCAATTGTTTACTTCATTCATTGTAATATGATATGATATACAATATATATTATTTTATTATGTCATATAATGACAGACAAAATATAACATAACAAAAATGAAATATTACTTTGACACATGATTCATGTTTTCTTTCAATTTCAGATTGAAAATTTGCCTTTGATTTATTAGTTTTAGGATGTATTTGCTTGTTTCCTCCTAGCTAATTCTGCTATGTGGAGCAAGCTCATGCATGGCGGAATCAATGTGTTGCCATATTCATAAAAGAATAAAGAGATAGATATAGACATAGATGTAGATATAGATTAGACGTAGACATAGCTATAGATACGTATATGTATGTGTATATGTATATGTATGTAGTTACATACACACGCATAAACACGTATCTTCCTTATGCTTGGTTTATTAGGTCTGTCACAGTGTCAGGCAATATTAGATCTGTGGTATAACTGTAATTTTACTAAGTCATATAAGCAGCTACTAAGTAGCTTGATCTCTTAGGGTTGCTCAGATTGATCTGGGAATTTTTTCTGAGTATTTGCCGTAGCATCTAAGCATTGAAATTAAAACTGAAATTTTACTCCAGCCTCCCTTTGAGGTCAGGGAGAATTGGTGATAACTTATGATTTTGGTTCAAATTTATGGTTAATTAGCTGTGTGGATCATTACTTTTGGCATTTACAGGCATACCTTAGAGATATTTCAGGTTCAGTTTCAGACCACCGCAATAAAGGGAATATTGCAATAAAGCAAATCCCAGGAATTTTTTGGTTTCCCAGTGCATATAAAAGTTATGTTGACACTATACTGCAATCTATTAAGTTTGCAATAATATTATGTCTAAAAAATGTATATACTTTAATTAAAAAATGCAAAACAAAAAACCTCTTCCAACAGTAACATCAAAGATCACCGATCACAGATCACTATAACAAACATAATAATAGTGGAAAATTTTGAAATATTTCATCATTCAACAAAACGTGACACAGAGACCACAAAGTGAGCAAATGCTGTTGGAAAAGTGGCACCAATAAACTTGCTGTATGCAAGGTGCCACAAACCTTCAATTTATAAAAAATGCAATACCTGTGAAGTGCAATAAAATGAGGTGTGCCTATAATCTCTCTCAGCCTCACATTAAAATTGGAAATGTGAGGTGGAATTCTATAAAACCATCGGATTCTCTTCCAGCAATAAAATTCTCCAATTATTTTCCTCATCTTAAATGTTTCAAAACTGGTCAGAGGGAGGTCTTGCTCTGACTGAATCACTACTTGTTATGGAGCCAGGCGTCTTTAGACACAGGATATATTGGAGATATATCCAGCTGACTCGATCCCTGAGTTCAGCTAAAATACATTAAACATGTATTCTGTGTTCTTAATCTTTCTTGAAAGCAAGCTAGCAGGCAAAAAATATATTCATTCCTTATCAGCTTAGCCCAAAATGTAAGAAGCAAAATCCTCTATCGTAAATAAGCATTTGGTATACAAATGAATGTGACAGGCTTACAATAAGGGGGAAATAGTGCCTCTGAGAAACTGGAACTCATTTCTTGCCAAAGTATAGATTGCAGTCTGTTGCCATAAAACTAAATTAAATAAAATGCAAGCAAAAAAAAAAAGATAAATTGCACAGATATCAGAGTGCTGCATAATTAACCTTCTAAATTTTTTGGAACTTTATTTTGAAAGAAAAGAAAAAAATGTCTATTTTATGGGGTATATTGACACTACTAGTAAGATTCAGGCATCTTTTTTAATTGAAGAAAAGCCAAATAATAGAACCAAAATACACTGTACTACGACTAAATCCATTTTAAGTGGAATGAGCATGTCTGTGTACATATGAATTATAAATGAATAAATCATAAACATTGGAAGGTCAGTAAAATGCTTCCATGCTAATATTTTCTATTAGGATAAATACAATTTATAAACAAGCATTTATTTCAGTTGTCCTGAAATATAAATTTGACCAGATTTACTGTGTTTGCCCTCCCCTTAAATCAGTCATTCACAACTGGGAGCGATTTTGCCCACCAGGGAACATTTGGTGATGTCTGGAGATATTTTTTTTTGTCACGACTGGGCAGGGGCAGGGGGAGGGTGTTGCTACTGTCATTGATTGGGTAGAGGCCTAGGATGCTGCCACACAATGCCCAGGAAAGCCTCCTCAGCAACAAAGAACTATCTAGTTCAAAACATCACTAGTGCTGAGCCTGAGAAACCCTGACTTAGATAAAATATTACCCCACCATCCGTTTCACTTAAAGTATGGATTTTGAAAGCTAAATTTATTCAATTTTATAATATAGAATGAAGAAAACAAGAAAATGGAAACAATTTTTTAAAAAATTAAGATAGAAACTTATGTAAATTTTAAAAAAATCAATGACAAAATTCCAGTTGTATAGCTGTTTATTCTCAAATTGCATTGAATATTTTTTGGTTTACTATAACTCTGACTGTAGTCTAGCTTGATCACTGTCACTTAAATAGAATCAAGATACTAATGGCCATATAGTAAACTACATATTCTCATCCAAATCTAAAATTGGTTAGAACAGACTTCCAAAATTAAGAAATATTAGAAAATAACACCATTAAAATACATATAATAAAACTAGATCTACTGTAGAAGAAGAAAAAGATATATTTTTGCTTTATTTTACCTAAAGAATAAGATAGTATCCTATCCTTGCAGTAGACTAATAACAAAGTATTGAGTTGCCTGATACTACAAGATTCTGGTTATGAATTTTGAGACAAATATTTTATGAGTAATTTAGTAATCTAAAGTACACACATATTATTACAAAAGTAATAGATGTTTACTAGGAGAGTGGAAAATACAAAAAGCACAAAAGTTGAAAATAAAAATTTTCCATAATTGTGATCATAATATTTTATAAAATGATTCTCTTCCCTCATCATTTCCAACAAACATTTTAATAAAGATTGCATTGCATTCCATCACATGAATTTACCTTAATATAAATAACCATTCCCTTATTAATATATTCATTCACTTGACAAATATTTGAACTTTTACTATCTACCAGGAATTCACTGGAGATGGGTCAGGAGGCAAACAAAATAAATTTCCTACCCTTATATTTTGAACCTATATGTTATTGCAGAAGGCAGGTGTGTATATGTGTGTGTCAAGAAGTGATAAATGTTGAATAAAATGAAGAAGGGTAATGTGGACATAAAATTATAATCACGGGTGAATGGCTGCTTTCCCAGAATGAGCAGGGAGAGAGTCTTTGAGGAGGTAACATTTGGAGAGAGGCCTGCATGAAAGCATCTCTCTCAAGTGAGAACGATTTACTCTCAGCTGCCAAAAAAACATCAAATTCAAAAGCCCTGAGATGAGACCATGCTTAGTGTTATCAAGGAAAGATAAGTAGACCAGAGTGACTGGAGCACAGGAAGGTAACCAGGGGCTTGGTCAGATGAGGGTGTGAAGGCTGAGGTTGGGAGATTGGACTTTAAGTGGGATGGGAAGCTACTGGAGGGGATGAAATGATACAATTATATTGTAAATAGACCACTCTGCTTGCTATGTGCAAAGAACATGAAAAGGAGACTAGAGTAGTTGTGAGGAACAAGTTAGGATGTTACTGCAATTGTCCCACAAACATGAGAATGACCTGCACTGGGGCAATACTGGAGGAACAGAATAGCAGAATTGGGACATAACTTAAAATGGAGCTAGTAGGCATTGTTCACGACTTTGGTGATTGATGAGAGAAAGAGAGAGAGAACAAAAATGATGCAATTTTGGCAGTTTGAAATATTTCTTGGGTGGCGATCCTTTTTCATAAATCTTCTTACCAATCTTTAATAATTTATTAAGGGTAATTACTTATAACTTGAATGATTGAATTTCAGATATGCACATTTTACATTTTAAAGCCTATTAATATAGTAGGTAGTATGTTTCTTTTAAACAAATACCTCATAATCAGAGCTTGTTAAAAGATAAACTGAGGCATATTAAAAATTTTAAGACTTTATTTGAGCAACTATGCATTCCAATCAGGCAGTGCCAAATCAGAAGTGGTTAGGAGCGCTCCACTGACAGAAGCTTGGGAGAGACTTGTCTAGAGAAAAGGCAGAAGAAAAGTGAGGAACTTATTGATTGGCTATAGCTTAAAGCCTAGTTGGCTGTTTGTGATTGGCTGTCCTTGATTTTGATTTGATTTGGTAACCTGGAAGCATTTACTGGCTTGGCTTTTGGTTTGCTTATGTGGGCCACCTTGGCCTTACAGCCCCCTCAGTCAAATGGGATCCTTGTTTAATTAGTTTAACAAGCTAAATATGGGGGGATAATTATTTTTCATCATTATTACATCATTACATTATTAAATTTTTCCATAAGCAACTTGTTTGTGAGAAAATAAGCACTAATATACAACTAGCAGTGTATCAGAATATCATTTTCCTAAACACTCACCAATATTGCCTATTGCATTTTTCTACTGACATTTTTATAGGAAGAAATTCAATGATATTATGTTTTTCACCTATGTATAGGTCTTTTATATTTCTGTTTTAGTGAATTGCATATTTATGTCATTTTGTTTCTACTTATCTCAAAAACTGATCAATATTTTTGTATATAAAATATATTTAGCCTTTATGGTATGTTGTAAATATTTTTCCAGGTTTTTATTTACATTTAGATTTTTTATTCCTCTTTTGTTATAAAAATGTTTTACTTACTGTTTGGAAAATCAATTGAATTTACCTGTAATAGATTCTTACTTTGTTTTTACAGTACCAAAGAACTCCATTCAAAGAACAAATACTTTAAAGATATACTTACTCAATGTGATTCCACATTTATCTTTTTGATAACTATTTTCCTCTAATTTCTCGGTGATGTCTTCTTAATCCTTAAACTTCTATTCATTCATCTACTATTCTATCAATATAAATACTTATTGATAATCAAACAAATACCAGGCACTGTGCTAGGGACCAGGGAAAATATCATATGTGAAAATAAAAATGGTGTCATTCCTTGTGAATTTATGCTATAATAAGTAGAAATAGTTATCACATAATCACTAAAATGCATGGTAAATTCCAACAGCCATATGTTACAATGGAGAGGAATCAGTCTCTAGGCCAGGATATAATAAAATGGATAGATTAAGCTCTTCAAGAGAGGTTAGGAAAGTTATTTCTATGACACAAAGAAGCTAAAATCTGAAGGATGTATGTATGTAAGTCAGTGTAGGGGTTTAAAGGCACATTCAAACAGGGAAAACTATTTATTCAAAGACTTAACATCAAAAAGGAACACTTAGCATTCAAGGAACTGAAGGAATTCCAATTATTTAAGAAGTAAGGTAGAAATTTAAAATCATTCTTCTTCCAAATAGTAAATAATTTTTCCAGAATGAATAACTAAATAATCTGTCCATTCCCTACCTTAATTATATACAACTATTTTTATACTTAGATCTAGGTCTCAGAATATTTGTGTCTTAAGGAACTAAGCTTTTAGTCTGTCCTTTCATGAATACCAGATACCTTTAATCACTTGGCTTCTACAATATTACTAAGATTCATTTGAAATGAAATGCTATTTTTGAATTATGCAAATGAGGCAACATTTTCTAATCACTTGTAATTTTTTTCAGTGTCAACAATTGTCTCTTCCTTTGTACCAGATGATTGAATCATTTAGCTACTGCATGTTTGATAATGTGTCCTACACTATAATGAAACTGTGGAAACCAATAAAGTCAAAGAAACACATGCTATTTATGAACAACTATCTCAAATGAAGCTTTGCTTTTATATGTGCTTAAAGTATTATAATAACAGTAAAGATGCCAATTACATTTTGAACATTTGCACACTATGATCTACTATAATAAAAGCATTGCATGTGTGTCATTTAATCTTTACAAATCCAACAAAGCATAGACATAATTTACTCCATTTCATTAATAAGAAAATTAAGTCTCAGTGACTAATCCAGTCACACACAACTAATAAGGGTTGTATTAAGGATTCCAGTTCAGAACGACATTTATTTCAAAAGTCACATATTTAAGTCCAATGCTTTATAGTTGGGGGTTCAGTTAGGTTTGGCAGATTAAGTTAAACCTCTAAATTTCTCTAAATTTCCTACTGTGTTGGTATATTTTAGGTCTTCACACCATATAGTTTATGTCAGAAAGAAAATCTGTTTGGGCATAAATATTATTAACCCCCCACTCCCGACATTTCAATGTATTGGATAAGGATTTAGTCCTGAATCATTTGATCAACTTGGCCTTGAATGCTGAATTGTACTTACATAGTCAATATTGCTTGCTCCTTTAGTCATAGATTTTTATTCTAGAGCTCCAACTAAAAAAATATAAGAATTGAGGATTACATTTCTTGAGAAGGACCATTTATATATACCTGTCTATATTGTCTCCCTTTGAGGCCTAGAGCAATTTTAGACTAAATTATACCTTTTCAAACTTCAAAAGTTGTGTATAGTAATAAATATTTATTTCTGCGAGTGGATACTACTCAAATAATGAATACATATGTGGAATCACTCGATTTTAATACCTCACATGAAAACAGTTGTGGCAGAGAATGCTGTGTAGTTTAAGATCCCTCGGGGGTGAATAATTTTAAATCAATGACTTCAGATATTGTGCTTCTGAAATATAGCCTCTCACAGGAGTTTCTTGGCAACACTGGTAAACATTATGCCATCTGTGTAATTGCTCTGTGTACTTTCATTCCTTTAACTTAAAAGGCAGTGTTGGGGGGAAGGGCAATATTAGAAATGGATTACTCTGAAAGCAATTGACAAAATTTATCTGTCATATATATATATATATATATATATATATATATATATATATATATATA